>NC_092635.1:28623531-28739515 GCF_039555335.1 Amphiura filiformis | reverse complement strand
AATCATCTCGCGAATGTACACATGGATGGATAATAGTGCAAGTCTCAATAGAAATATCGATTATTTCTGCTGGTTATATTAGAAATGAAGTACTGGTTGGACATTCTGGCAGTCGCAAGTGGAAAAAGGAGAAATCATATATATTTATGACAAGTGTATACTATAATTAATATTACTTCCTTTCTATATCGTCCAGCTCGACACCCGGGTTCGACATTGGTAAGACAGAAAGAACAGTTTACTCACCCAAGTTATAAAATAAAATCAGACAATAATAATAAGCTTAAAAGGTTACCTTTTCAGAGTCTTAGTATAGCAAAGACGTAGCTTGCGATGCCATCACGGCGTCTTCATTCAGCGTAGTGGTTACACTCTTCCGGCCACCTGACCACCCGGTTGGTGGTCAAGTGTCAGCAGATCACCGTAGATGGCGGGCAGGTCATATCCGGCATCCCTGCTGAGTGTAGGTCTTTGGGTCCGTGTCCGTGCACTCGGGGCAGCTGATTTTGTATATGACTCCACATTTATAGGCATCCGGGGTTTTGTCCTTGGGATGGACAAGAAAAGATCTAATCGTGTTAGCCGGCTTGTAGTATGCGTTGACCCCGTGGTCACTAAGATGTGGGTTAACTTTTCCGACAGACCCTTGACATATGAGAGGGGGACATTGATCTTTCTCACTTGGACTGTAGTATCTTTGAGATCCTTCCTCTTCTTAGACTTCGTTTTGAGCATCCAAGTCTCATATCCGTTCGCCTTTAGCGCAGATTTGATATGGTTTCTTCCTCGGAGGTAACAAGTTTATCAACTCTGTCCAGTAGCGTTAATTCTAACAACTGTATTCGGAATGCAATTCGATATGTCTGATGTGCTCTAATGTCCCACAATAAATACTGTCCAAACGTTCATACCCCATCCCTTAATATGACACGAGTCCAATATCAGTCTACATGCTGCTATAATAATAATAATAATAATAATAATAATAATAATAATAATAATAATAATAATAATAATAATAATAATAATAATAGTAATAAAAACAACAACAAAAACAACAACAACAACAACAATAATAATATTAATAATAATAATAATAATAACAAAAAAACAGCGCAGTGATTTATAGTGCGCTACGCACAGGCACAACGCCTAGACGTTGATTCACAAGCCTCAGCACACTTTATAGGTTGTCGCCGACCACTACGGCCCACATCATTCCATTAACCATTTAACAACTACACAGGGACTTTGTAGCTTCAAGAGAGCACACCCTAATGACCAGGATCAGCTCCCTGAGACTCGTACGGGTTACAACGAGACAATTAGCATTAAGTTCCTTGTCCATGGGAATTTCAAGCTAACTCAATTTCTAGCAGTGATCTAGAGGTTATATCCTAAACACCGCATGGTATTAAACATTGATTGACATGGGTGTTGAGCTCATTCCTGTTGAGGGGCGGGGACAAAGGTAGATTGATACACTCATCCTATGTTTTATTTACGTGTGCCTAATTGTTCAATTATGCAGGTTTATGTTTAAGATACATAATACGTACTGATAAATATTAAGCAATGGTAGATAAGTACATTTATTACATTGTTATTCATAAGGCAGCCACAGTGATGTGCAGCCACACAATCTGAAATTAGATCCCTAAATAATTTGATCAGACCATCCAAATAATTAAAACAAGAATACTGTATTTTGATGGATTTTAAGTTGGTTAAAATATCCAAAAAGTCATGTAATGTGGCTAGTGTTTCTAAATACAAACATGTACTTCCCTTGTTCAAAATTTATAGACCTGTCCAAGATTATCCTGACCTGTCTAAGATTATTAGAGTCACGCGGTAGCCGTGACCAGCAAGTTTAAAAAAACGACTGATAAATAAGACTAAACAGATGCTCCGCGTATTTTATACACGCAACATAACCGCTATTGTTCTATGATATTATTTCGATGGGTACAAAATATATCTAAAACCATGCTAAATCTTATTTACTGTCCCAAGTATAATATTTTAACTCAACAGTCAATCATTGTTTGATATAAACAAACAATCTTGCTTCATTTGCTTCATTTCACGCGGTATTTCATAGCCAAAATTAGTAGCAAATCATACTGATATCCACAAACTTTCGACACTGCTAGAGCCCTACCTGCGAGTCACTGTGGCACTACTTTTTCAGATTCACTTTCAAATATACCCTAGCATTTTCCTGGATACCCTACACAGTACGACAGCAACTTAGCTCACTTCCGGTAATGTTTACCGGCGTGACCTCTGCTGTTACGTAACGCAATGTTGAAAATCAGGTGGCAAATACGGTTTTTAGAAAACATCAAAAAACGGAATACACGAGTCGTTTCTCCCTTCATTTCCATATTGAGCCCATAGATAAGATATGAAACATGAGTATAAGGCAAAGAATAACGTGTAAAAGTTGAATTATGTGGAAAAAATGAATGCTTTTGGTGCGCGAAGTAGCCTAAAAAATGAGAGAAAATGCATGTCACGATCACTAAAATGGTTATATCTGCAGCTTTGAGGAAACGCCGGTCTAATGCTTTTCTGTTGTGATAAACATTAATTAACCACAGCTTGTATTAAAATATCAGCGAAAATGAGCGGTGGAACAACCTAGTCGTAGGTTGAAAAGTTGCGTTCTTTGAGTCATCGTGCCGGAAGCGCACGTTGCAAGTGTCACGATGCTTCACGAAATGGATCCCAGCCGGCGCTGTCTGTTATACATGTTATATTGATTAATATAGCAATTAAAAACGTCTATTGTTATATATTTTATAAATGCAAAATACTCTATTGTGCAACAAAATATTGTAGTCGTCAAAGAAGGTAGTATCATCTCATTTAACTGAAGTACAAGCAGTTTTGAAAAGATTGTTGTTGAGTGATACCTTGAACACGTTGAACGAGAAATTAGATAGCAAAAGAATACCCCCCGAACAAGTTGCGATGGCTTAGTGGACAGAGCGAAGGTATGCAGTGCCAAAGGTTGAGAGTTCGATTCCCATGTTATCTTATCGATGATGTGGAATTTTTCAGTTCATTTTTCTTTTCTTTTTTCCTCTCCCTTTTGTCTTTAATAATATATGCCTAATGAATGTCGGCTTGAAGGCCCACTTTTTTCATGATTTATTTCTTGTTCGTGTTTAAGCCTAATCCTACATTCGAGTTCATATCTTTTAAAAAAATGCATTTAAGTTCAGTACCTTTCAATATAATATAATCAAATAAAGCATGTCAAACTTAAGTAATTTTTAAAAGTTCAAGAATATATATAGGCCTAGGCCTATCAAATAAAGGAACGTCAACACAGATTTTCACGATTTTTAATAGGACTAGACCCTCCCATATCGGCAACATATTTTATGAGCTTTTATGCATACATATCAAATCATGAGATGCACGAATTTCAAACCTAATATTTTGGCATATTTGTAATTTTTACACAATGTTCAACTTACACCTCGGATTACACCTAGGCCTAATATAATTGGAATCAGCCAAGTTCGTCGTCTAGACAAATCCCACATAGAACACCACAGTTAAGCGGTCAAGATATTAAGTGTTTTCTTTCATTTTTATCTCGCTACTTCTGCTTCAAATGTAACGTGAAAACCTTCCTGACAGTTATTTACTAATATTATAAATATTGTTATAATTTTTGGAATAACAAAACTTCAAATTTGCCCGAAATCGTATATTATGGCTTTAATAAAAATATGAAAACTAGGATTTAAAAATATGAGTTAAAATCAAATGGTGAGGAGAGGTGCTTGCGGGGTTCGAACCAAGATCGAACTTCCAAATACATGTATTTACCACTAAGCCATACCAGAGATATGAAAAATTCGGTGACAATAATAGCAATGTTATTCCCACTCAGTGCCTCACTCGTACATTCTATTTCTGGAATGAATTAACACCGTCCAAATAATGTAACACAAACCTTTATGCTGACTTTTAAAATTGTTTGAACGTTGGGAGTATTATTTTCAAGTTAAATAACCAACAATGGACAATTGACAATGAAAGTTTCTTTGCAGGAAAAACATCGGCCGTACAATATATGGCGTGACAGTGGTCACGCACAAAGATAAACATTTCAACATGTTCAATATACGACTACGAATATACCCCAACCAAAATTCACGAAATTTTCAGGCAAGCTAACTTAAGGGATCCAAAATGAGCGTTTATTGCGTTTCGACAGTATTTTTTGTGTGACATGAGAGCACCTCAGACCTATCGAATTGCATTCTGAATACGAAGCATGTCTTTCTGATATCAAATAATTTTCATTTTTTAAATCTCAATATAATACAAATTTTATGACAAATTATAAAAATTGATATTTTTCAAATTTTTGATATATAACAGTCCTCGAAGTAAATTATATAAATCTAATGATATATTCTTAAAGTGTATGTAGCAGGAAGGAAAAGCCGACGGTCAATTGAAAATTTTGACCTTTCATATTGAAGATATGGATTTTTTCCCAAAAAGACCTAATTTTTTTTTGGTGTTTTGGGGAAAAAATCCATATCTTCAATACGAAAGGTCAAAATTTTCAATTGATCGTCGGCTTTTCATCCCACCTACATACACTTTAAGTATAAATCATCAGATTTATAAAGTTTACTTCAAGTACTGTTAAATATCAAAAATATCAATTTTAATGATTTGCCATAAAATGTGTATTAAATTGCGAATTTAAAAAAATCAAAATTATTTGATATCAGAATGACATTCTTCATATTCAGAATGCAATTCGATATGTCTGATGTGCTCTAATGTCCCAAAATAAATATTGTCCAAACGTTCATACCCCAGCCCTTAAGTTATTCTATAACATGACACCCATTTTTGATTCCGGCGCTTTTTCTTGCTTGATGATATGAACATTTTTGTGTTCGTGACATGCAATTTTTCTCATTTTCCGAGCTACTTTGGACATGTTTAAGCTTCTTTTTCCCATTTAATTCAACTTTTACACGTTATTTGTTGCTTTACACAAATGTTTGATGTCTTATCTGTGGTCAGGGTACATGAATGATGCAATATACGACCCGTGTCTTCCATTTCTGGAGCTATTTTGATAAAAAGCGTTTGCCGGCTAAAATTTCAACATTGTGTTACGTAACCCGTGTTCACCAACCCGTATAAATTTTCTGTCGAACAAAAGAGGTCACGAAGTTGCTGTCGTACTGTACATACAAATTCTGGACCCCATTAACCAAAAATAAGCAAAAATAGTTAATTGATGGAAGGTTTTCATATTCTTCATATCCCATTAATATATTCTACAAATAGTTTCTCAAATATATTTGAAAGCACAGATTAATCAAAATTGTCAACAAAAAATTACAAAGTTTTATCGCCAAATCATGATTTTTCTAACTTAAAATGAATATAAAATTGTTTTGTTTTAATTTTTTGATGCATAATAGTAGCCTTGAAACTATTAAAACCAAAAGAAACTGTTTTGGGTCACTTTCACTTAATTTTAATTAACAACCCAGCAAACACAAAAATGTTTTTAAAACGTTTTAAAAATGTTATACTTTGGGTTTTGGTTTAGATAAAAACGTTTTAATAACATTAAATGTCGGGTTATTTAAAGGTCATGTAAACGTTTTAAAACGTTTTGTATGAAAACACACTGCAACAATATTAAAAAAAATGTTTTTAAAATGTTATTGTAAAATATTTTCGCAAACATTTTTTTGCCAAATATTTTGTCAACACTTAAATAACTTTATGTTAGAATATTTGCAGTAGGTTATCAACAATTGTTTTTGAATGTTATGAAAACGTTTTATACCCTTTAAATGACCTTTATATAACCCGACATTTAAACGTTTTCTGGTAACCTTTTCTAACCTTTTGCGAATGATGTTGAAAACGTTTTGTGTTTGCTGGGAAACGTTGTAGCTTCGGAAATACTCAAAAATCGGTATTTTGGCGGATTTAATTAAAATGTCATAATTAAAAAAGTAAATGAGATATTTCAATTTTTCTTTTTGATTTTGAAAGCCTTAGTCAAGTAATTACATAAAAAGTGCAAAAATTGGCTCAAATTTGATTGCAAAGGTGGTTTCTAGAAAAGGGGTAAATTTATTTATTACATCCACAAAAGGCGTAATATAAAAGAAATAATCAAATAAATAGCAAGATTTAAAACTTGTTCCAAACCTGTTATTTTAGTTTCTATTTATCAACACTTTATCCAAAACCAAAATGAATCAAATTGAACAAGTAATAATCGCTCAATTGAATGAAAGCTGTTTTTCTTAAAAAAGTCAAAAAAGTGGATGTAATATTATTAAGCTCTTCATATGCCACACTAAGTAGGCCAAGTTCAAGGTGCCTCTCATCATAATATTGCTTTTGAGTTAATTTATTGGCTTGTTAAACTTTATTTTACACCCTTCAATTAATCTCAAAACACCTTCCTCAAGACGTTGTTTTCGATATCACGGTCTATTAACTTGGAATTTACTCACAAAATGCACATTAAAATAATATTTTCAAATCATCTCTCAACGTCATCTCCTCTCATCCTATATGGTTTCCCCTTGTCACTTGTCCTCCTCTCTTACTAACACTACGCCTTTTAAAAGTTGGGATATTCCAGTTGAAATCAATACACCCCCTGTGGAAGACTAGGCCTTAACAGAGGGAGTGCAGATTTCAATTGGAGCCACCCAATCAGGTAACTCCATTTAAAATTCACACTCCCTGTATGGAACACTAAGGTCATGTCTTCCATAGGGGTGTATGGATTTTAACTGGAATAGCACATTTTTATATCCTGCATATTAAAAAAAAAAAACTTGATTGTTAAAGTTACTCAAATTACTCCTATTTCCAAAGTTTAAGACCAATGTCCATGTAACTTGGACTTGTACATAAGTGCTCATGAGTATAACTTAACTTAAAAACTGAACTAACATAATTTATATTGCGCATTTTCCTGTGGCTACAAAGTATAGTGAGGCCTTATATCAAAGGTCAAAGGTCATTTGAGGTCGTTTTCCAAAATTGCTTTAAATAGAAAACAGGAAAGCAGGGGACACTTGTGACCCGCGGATTACCTTGTTTTGCTTATCGTGTGAGTGAGGCTGCCAGGAACTTACACTTTCAGAGTGAGTTATTTACATGTTTCATGCAGTAAACATGATGTAATCAAATCGACCTATTCATAATAATTGTTGATCGTTTGATGTTGTAGTTATACAAAATATTTGCACAGTAAATCCCCAATAATTGTAAAAATTGCTGTCAAACAATAGGCCTATGTCCAATGCATGCACCTTGTGGTAGTACTTAAACTACTATAGAGGCCCTGCATGCTTTTATCGATTTGCTCCAAACAAAGGATTTGAACCGATGTCCTTCACCGTAATCATGGCGCAGTGCAGTCCATTCAATCAAATGTTGTCATCAACCTATTTGATCGTAGTGCATTTGTTATGTGTGTGAGACGAACTGTCGCGGTTGAATGCATATGAGAAGTCCGCCATATTTACGGTATGATACGTAATATGCACAACCTCTATTCTGTTTTCAAAGTAAAGGTTCAACCCAACCTGTAATATCTTTTTAAAAACAGTTCTTGTTGGGTAATAGGTATAAAACACTTTTCAGTGCTTTGGAAAGAGATTGAAGTGATTGGTCAAAACTATAATCGGTCACAGCTTTGTTCAGCTCGAGTAGTTAGATCACTTAAACTTGGCTTTCTGCCGGGACCCTCGGTTCTTGACTTTTTTTGTTGAAAGTGTGGTGTTTATCTTGTTTCAGGAAAATACTGTTACTCTCCATGTCTGACTGTCTGTGATGAAACTGATGAGTGTCAATATCGCCATGGAAATTTTACCAATCATGTTGTGAAGGTAGGGGGCACGGCATTTTGCTGAAATTCAATCTAGGCCTACTATAAATAATATTCTTTGTGTCTTCATCCTTTTTCAAGCTTGGTCCCATATTTTATGAAAACAGTTATTTGTGTGGTTTTTCTTCTATAAAAAGTTATATCACTTTGTTCATTCTTATTCAATACCTAAAATGTGAAGTGTTGTCTCCAAAATTTCGTGCTATGGTCGCTTTGTTTTTGTCTCCAACTGTGATCGTGAAAGTTAATGTGAATGCTTATTTTTCCAGTAAACATTTTGAATAAGCAAAATTAAACCACATACAATTTGATGTAATTTCTTTCCAAGAATGACAGTTATGATAGTTCGTATGCGGACTTTGCCAACGATCGCGGGTCATAATTCGATCAAAGTAGTTTCATGGAACGATGCAAATTCCTTACTTTTGCAAGTTAAAACTTGTTTTTCAAATTTGAACAAGGCGACACAAAGATTTAAAAAAAAATTTTTTTTTACGTTTGTAACGTTTTTTGTAGGCCTAGATTTTCTTACGTTTTGTGAAAACACCAAAGTTAAAATTTTAATGTTTCTCTGTTTCCATGTGAATGTCAGAAATAATGAAAATATAAGACCGTTTTTATTGTAAGAGTAGGGCTATTTTGTTATACAGGGGAAAGAAGAATTACGCATCACACAGTAGCACAAGAAAACATGACATGCATAGACAGATACAGTCTATGGACAGGTATACCAGAGTAAAAACTCCGGACATACCTGCCTGTGCGGGGACTTGAACCCCAGACCTCTCGCTTGTCGGGCGAGTGCTCTAACCACTGTATGCGCTACACAGATTGTCTCTGAAGCTCTTTGATAAACAGGACTCAAATCTGGTACTTATGGATATGAGCAGTCAGGGTAAACAGTACAAACAACACATTACATATCAGTCTACGAGATCAATTAATGATGCTTGTACCCGTTAGCCTAGTATAATCATACAAGCCTTATGCATCATAAGTCCCCGCACAGGCAGGTACTAGTATGAATTAAAGTTTTAACTTTAACACTACACTATTTTCGCTCACCTGGAACCTTTTCACTGATGACGAATACTATTTTTCGCTCACCTGGAACGTTTTCACTAGTCCGACTAGCGTCTTCAGCAGATGGTGATGCTGTGATGATATCTTGTCTATCGGGAATTCCTCACTGATGACGAATATATGAGGAATATCCCCATTGTAGACAAGATATCATCACAGCATCACCACAAGATAGTCGGACTAGTGAAAACGTTCCAGGTGAGCGAAAAATAGTGTAGTTTCGAAGTTAAAACTTTAATTCATTTTATCTACCACTTCGTATGAATATCCACTCGTATAGGTACTAGTATGTCCGGAGTTTTTACCCTGGTATATCTGCCTATGCATACCATGTTTCCATTTGTAAATTCATTAGGAAACGTTTACCAAGCATCTTAAAAGATAGATTGCAACCATTCTTGCAGAATGACGTCAAATATCAATGCAGAATAATGCCAATAATAATAATAATAATAATAATAATAATAATAATAATAATAATAATAATAATAATAATATTAATATATGATAGGAAATGAGCGGTTCAGTATATATGTTTGGAAATAAGGCACATCCTAGCGGTACCTTATTTCTTATCATAAATAACGAACCGTTTGTCTTGGGTCACTGAAAATCCAGTGTAGTAATTGGATACCTTGCCCCAATAATATACATAATTTTTGTTACAGGTGTGTTAATGGTTTTTGAGTAAAATGCAAAAACAGACACAAATTTATCGAGGGGTGTAAATGACATGTTATATAAAACATATTCAAAACATTTTCAAAAGTTGCCACAAAACGCGTTACAAAAGTGAAAGAAGAGCCAACGTAGAACAAAATAATGTTCTTTACCCTGTTTCAAAATTTGATCCATTTCTGAACTTCCATTTGTATAGTCGGAATTTTTTTCAAAGCATGCAACAATTTGCAACTTTGTGTACTATTTTAAAAAGGACGCAAAAAAACGCAATTGAAGTTTCGTAACGTCCATCAACACCCACATCTATTCACTGCTCGATTGATCATATTATTTTGTGTATATTGATTGAAATTGACAAGTTCAAAGTTCTCTGTTGTCATTGCGCAGTGAGGGGTTTAAATATCTTACTGTAAAAGTGGTAATATTTTGTATATACAAATTGATATATCGACTACTACAGTTTCCATATAATTATTTGTTCAAATTAGCTACCTAGATCCTCAAATGATAGATATTTAGTGTCAAATTAGTGCCGAATAGGTTAGATATGAAAAACAAAATATAAATCAATAATAATAATAATAATAATAATAATAATAATAATAATAATAATAATAATAATAATAATAATATAAAAAACAAACAAATGTTATGATTTGAAATGCAAAAATAAAAAATACTAATGAGGATACACGGATTTTTAATGAAAAGGGTAAACATAAGATTTTTAATTGATAAATTTGGAAAATATTAGGGGGAATAAGAAAAGCGGATCATGACGTTAGAAACGCGAAGTTTTATTTATTTTCAATAATCCCGTTCTCCTTGCCGTAAAAAATCGATTGGTCCCTAATATGCTAAAACAAAATTGGAATTATAGTAAAAAACAATAAAATACAACAAATTAGCCGCTTCTCTAATACTAGTATGCAAGCCTGGTCCCCTCAGTTGGGTGGAGGGAAGCTGCCAGAGATAGGTGACATCACGGGCTACACAACATTGACTGATAGTAATTGAACCGAGAAAAGGTCATCGAACTTTACACAGGGTCAAATTTCAAACCTGCTCAAATTGTGTTAAAACCCATGGAGGTCTATTGACCATGACCTATTTTGCTGTGTTACCTAGGTAACGAATCATCAAAGATGGTGCAATCCTCTCCTTATTTGAGTTGTTTTATCAAGGAACATTTTGACGCATCTTTTAGCAAAACCAAAGCACTTTGATGTTTTTGCCCCACATAGAGCCAAAACGTGACCTTTGACCTTTTCGGTTATACCTCCGCCCACAATGGTCACCAAGAAAAAAAACCACCCTCTTCCGCTTAAATATGTGCCTTTTTGCAGGCTGGTGCTGCTATGATTCTTCTCCTCCTTCTTGTTTGCATATTGTTTCATATCAATACAAACATTGTTTTTTCCTGTCAAAATTGACACCAAATTTGTGACCATAACTTATTCCATGGTTGAGTAACTCTCTTTGAAAGACAAGGAGGTCTCAAACAAAATGTGCCAAATCTGACATTGTCTGCGCTATTTGCATCAATAAACATGAGTAAGGAATATCTTATAAACTATCATGCGCGCACAGATTCCACCTCGATACACCTGTGCACACATTTTCGTCCGAAGAGCTTCCAAGCAGAGAACAACAACAAGCAGCGAATGTCTCCACACAGTCTTGATTACACTACACGGTTAAGTGCATAGCTATGTAGGAGCTGTGAAGGTTCTAGCTAAAATGGGCCTCTTTGATTGTTTTTTGTCGAAACCTCAAGTGTTCCCTTCATCCAATGAGAATTTTTTTTTTTTTATATCAAACGAAAGCTAACACTTCCCCCTAAAAACACTTTTAGTCACTAGGTCAACAGATAATACAATTCAATGTTATAGCAAGGCGAATGTGGACAATCTATTGAAAACTACCTATCCAAGCACATTTTTTGACCAAAATGTAGGTTTTAAAAGTCAAAACCTCAAGTGTTCCTTACAATATTTTTCAAATTTTATGTCATTAAGGGGGTACTACACCCATTGATTTTTTTTTTCTTTTTTTTGCATTTTGTGAAGAAATTACAAAAAAAAAATTGGACAAAATGGTATGCAAAATGAAGGGCTCTTCTCGTTTTATTGGTGGCATCGGTATCAACGTAGCTTACATGCTTTTAAAAGTAGAAGCCAAAAGGTGGTACATCACTGATGATTTAAATTCACTTCATTTTGGAAAGCTTACTATCAACGGATTTCGTTAAAATTTTGGATATGTGTTGCTAACACGTTAGGGAAATAAAGTTGATATGTAAAATGGGAATAAGTGGTTCCTGATTTCTTTTATGACTTCATGAACTTGGTGCTCCACAACTATCAAAAAAGGAACTGGTTAAAATGCTTCTATTTTCAATGTTGAGCTATATTTTGTATTTTTAACTTGCGACATTATTTCACTGAAACTTAATTAAGCCACAGGTAACAGGTTACCACAACCATACTACAGCAATGTTGAAAAAATTGTATTTCTTGTCACCTATACCACCATATTGGGTAGTTTTCCGTAAGCTTAACTTTTGTGATTTTGGTAACTATTTTATATTTATTTGTGAAATCCATCTCAACTAGGCATTCTAAATTGTACTCACCATTTACATCCCAAGGTATATTAGTATATCCACCTTGCACTTCTCGATATATATCCAGTTAAAGACAGAATATCAAAATTATTCCTCATTATGATATCACAAACTCTCACATGTGTATTCAAAATTGATGCTTAAATTTGACCTGAACCAATTGACCTATAACCTGACATACGGTGACCTAATAGCCTTTTCTTCTCCTAACAACACATTATAATATTATTGACTAATGACTATACATCCATTGTGTAAGTGTTTATATATTTTGCATGCACCACTAGATTTTCTATAGAGTATAACAAAGGATTTAATGTATTCTATTCATGTACCCTACTTGAACATGCTGAATAGAATAAATCATGGTTTGTTATGAAACACGCATCTGAGTAACTAGGATACAGTAAACAAAATATATATAGGGCTAAAATGACTTACTACAATTGTTTAAAAGCACTTTTTTTTTTCTTTTTTTCATATTTTTTTTTTATTTCACATGATCCGTGCATATATCGCCTAGCTATAAATGAAAAAATATTTATTTAGACCAATGAAACCAATATATGGGTGTAGTACGCCCTTAAATGAAAAATCACACTTATGTTGTCCATATACTAGAGTCACTAGAATGAGCAATGATCAATTCTCTTTAAATTGCACATCTTTTGCAAAAAGTTACTATTTTCGCCTGTTTTATCATACGGTTATAAATTCAATCATGATTCAATGAACTATGACTTTTAAAGAAAGAGCGCTTACAAATTGTGGGCGTTGTTTTTCCTTGGGCGGTCACTTCTGGGGCTGTATTTGACATCTCCGGTATGACAAAACTTGGTTTTTAGCTTGGAGATCATACTGCGGGAAATTCATTCTGAGGTAGGCCAGCCTCAAGCTAACGAATAGCTCGAGCCTTATCCAGATCTGATAATCGAACCATAGTTGATTTGAACTTTGTTGTACATGACCATTATGAAGAAGTGACCAGCAAGAGAGATTTACTTGCATTGATTCTTTTGAATCCGCCTGTAGAACTGTTAATCCCATTCTTAGTAGCACTTTTCATTCAAAATGATATACTGAAAACATTTTTTTTCATTCTTTTATTCATGCATTAACCCACTCATTCATTCATTCATTCATTCAAAGCAATGATATGAGCGAAGACAATGGTCAGTTTGGCACATTTTCTTTGAGACCTCTCTGTCTTTAAAAGAAAGTAACTCAGCCGTGGAATAAGTTATCGTCACAAATGAGGTGTCATTGTTGACACGAAAGAACAATGTTTTCACTTAAGGTTACACGAAGAAACGTATAAAAACGTATAAAAGACGTATAAAGTTATTTCTAAAACCGCGTTTTCTCAGCAATCAAATATCGCAGTGAGTCAAAGTTTCATGGAAATCTTTTTATTTTTTGTGTTTATACAAATTTTAGAAGCTGATGGTTTGAAAATTCGTTTAAATCATTGAGCACATGTTCACAAGATAAAAACACGTTCCATGCTTTTTTCAAATATTCGCTCCGTATAAAACAAGTGATTTCCTTTTTTGATTGTACACAAATCGACCAAAAAATAATGTTCAGGGAAGAACCAAAACAGTACCGATTAAATTTTATTAGCCCTTTTTGGGAACAATTTTCGAGAATCTTGTACCACAAAACACTGTTATGTTACATTATCGATATCTGGATTGTGGAACATTAATTTTGATTTCTAACTGCCTACATTATTTTTCAAAAGTATGTCGATTCCTTTACCATTTGAATTTCACTCCAAATTTAAGCTACTTTTGCAAAAATCGAGGTTTTTCGCCATCGATACCTCCGACATTTACAGCGGTGATGAGATTGTTTATCATAAGAGCCTGGTATGCACTATTCCAATAGTCAGTTTGAGATCAATCGATTTTACAGATCACCAGTAGCTCAAAAGCGCGCTGGACTCACGTTCGACTATATAATACTATAGTTTTGAGCTGGAAAACTTTGGTACGTGTTCGAGTCCCTATGTGGTCCATTCCATCTATTTATTTTATTTTTCTCTCATTTTTTTCTTTTTTCTTGTTCGTTTCTTTCTTTCTGACTGCAGCGATTGATTGTTTTTGCCCGTTTTTTTCATTATATAATTCAGGAATTTTTAGGCTATACTAGTAAATAGGCGCGGCCTATGAATATATTTTTACAAATTAGATTAACAAAATATTGGTTGTTGGTTTTGTTACTGTTGTTGTAGTTATTGTTGTAGGCCTATATATTGCATAATCAGGGTATAAATAGGCATACTAGGCCTATTATAGCATATAGAAGCATTGATTTATTTCACGACAGATATCATCCAGGATAATTTTAAAAATTGAAAATTTAGAAAGTCCAAAGGAAAATTGCCGAAAACAGCTGCCCACAATCACCCCCCCCCCATCAGCCCATATGGCCCTATCATGGTCGCCCCTTCCCTATCCCTGCAACATATAGGATGACTCACGAGCCGCGGTTTGTCCGTGGCCCTAGTTCAGATTGATACACTATTGTACGCGTGAGTTCATTCTTTTCTGCATGGCTGTTTCCATTATTAACTTACGCCCCTCTGGAATCAAGCCTTGAAAATCAATTGTATTTAACCTTAAATATGAAAAAATATGGAGATAGATTTATTTCAAACATTTCTGATATACAACCGTTTTTGAAAGTTTCAAACCTTTTTTTGAGGAGTTTATGTTCGTCATCCAAAAGCTGATGAAGTGAATTACGCATTCATTGAGCACAGGTACATACATACGTCGTTATCTGTAGTCAGAAAAATACAATGTACTAAAACAATCTTAATATTGATTGCAAAATAAATTTCAGTTTAGCATACTCCATGACTAATTCAAATTGCTTGAGCAGCACTCTTTATATTCATAATTTGTTAAGTTCAATTATTTAAAAAAAACCTTGTTGCCTTAGTTGCATTGAGTAATTACAACTTGATGCAATAAAGTTG
Organism: Amphiura filiformis; assembly: GCF_039555335.1. Lineage (NCBI taxonomy): Eukaryota > Metazoa > Echinodermata > Ophiuroidea > Amphilepidida > Amphiuridae > Amphiura > Amphiura filiformis. The sequence continues at coordinate 28,724,218 of NC_092635.1, read as the reverse complement.
TTAAACCGAGCAAAATTTGTATTTTTAGTATAAGCTTGGGTAGCTTGAATAATCGAGTTATGGGAATTAACGCCATTTGATTGTGTTCAAGGAGTACGACCTTGATTTTTTTATGTAATAAGCACAAAAAGGTGATTAAAGAAACACTCCGTGCAGTGAGCATAATTGATTAAAGCCATATTATAACATTTTCATACAAAATAGATCAGTATTTCTTTGCCATAAAATATTAGCTTTTATTGTCAGATATATCCTCTTTTAATTTTGAGCCAAACAACTAAAGCAAAGCAAAGAAAATTCGAATTTACTACCAGCGCCGATGCCGCCAATACTTCTTCGGTCGTGTTATGGTACGATCCTTTGTTGTGTAGATCACCGTGCCGCACGCCGTGTACGTGCTGTGTTATGAACATCGCGTATGCGTTCGACTAATATTTTCATCGTAATATAAAACGACGGTTCCTGCGTTTTATTCAAAATCTCGAATTTTGACAAAACTAGAGAAGATATTTTCAACAGTTTTTTAATGATTTCTTCAGAAATATAACGATTTGGAACACCTAACTTCACCTGAAACAAATTTTGCAAGGGGCTATGGAAGACCGATGAGGAAGGGACGTCTACCAACATCTTGGACTAATTACGTGAATCTGGTTTCTAACCAAGGGGTGCAAGGTGCGCCACCTCATACACACGCGCACAGAGAGTTTATGTAATTTGTTTGGCGCTCCTCTGGACACCGTTTTGTTTAATGCGCTCTAATAATTGTTCGCTATTTTGTTTTACTGCTGGTTAGTAACCACAAAATCCGCAATTTCTACAGACAGACAGATTAGATTGAATGGCACTAATTTCGTTGATAAATTGTGAAACGAACCAATTAAGCTTTTTTGTGAGACACTGACACTGTGATCTTGACCTAGATTACGACAGGCGATACTTGACAATGCGATTTTTTACTGTTACTCACTGCTGATATCTATGACGGGATATTGTACTATCCAAGCATTCCCCTCTATTCCGGTAAATGTAGGGCACTGATAGGGATTGTATGTAGCCAGGTTACCGAGAACAGCTCATTATTGTAAAGGGTAATCTAGGCCGAAATTGGTTAATAATATTAGTTTTTATGGTATTTTAGGTTTAATGTTAGGATTAGGATTAGGGTTAAGGTTAGAGTTAAGATTAGCATTGTAGTGTTAGTGTATAGGATAGGGTTAAGGTGACGTTTAGGATTATTTGGGTAAGGATTAGGGTATATGTGACACGATCTGGTCCATGGGGGCCATAGGCGGCAAATTTGAAATTGAGATAAAGGCAAAAAATAATATGGAGCAAAAAAACAATAAAATACATAATAAAATACACATCACAAAGCTTCAGAACTTAAGAACCAAGTATGCTCGACTTTTGGTGTTTTCAGTATATAATAGCCTATTGTTTGTATAAGGTAATAATAGAGGTTATCCACTTCACTCATGTGTGACTTCTAACAAAAGGCACTGATTCCCGTAGTATTCCTCATTCAATCCAATTCAATGCACGACCTCGGGTTACTTGCATGACTTTGGCGGGCTATTTTGAAACAGTCATGGCTGCACATGCAGGTACTTCTTTTGAAAGTCCTAAACAAGGTATAGCAGTCGCTGATAGGATACGCAGCTTATAGAACACGGATAACCTCTATTATAATACCTCAATTTTCAAAAATGCCTCCTTTGGCCCCCATGGAGCAGATCGTGTCACATATTATATACTTGGGTTTTTGAACTAATGACCCATCGGACTATCGGCTTGTTACCAACTACAAATCCTTTTCAATTAGTTCCTTTTCCTTTTCAAAGATAATCCCATGTTTGGTTGGATGGACTAAAATATACAGCCTGTCCTCTTTTGCAATTAGAAAATACTGTTGTGATGTGATGCTTACGTCAAGGGCTTAGTCTTAGCTTTCAAATGCCGTTTGTTCTGTCTGTTCAATTTGCTTGTTTTAATCTCGAGATATGTTTAGTTAACAACAAATGGGTAAAATCACAATTGTTCCACTTTTACTAGGGAAGAGGGCTGTACATGTAAATCAACGATAGCATCAAGTTTATGAAGTGTTCCTTCGTGAAATCAAAATAATGCATCAATTGCACAACAATACAAAATTGTTTTTACTGTTTTTAATGTTTTATAGTGATGCTGATATAATGATTATCTTTTACCACTTGAAACAGATTAAAAGATAAATAAATATACACATTCTGCTGTAAAATTAAATACATGTACATTTCAATGACTTTATACTGTTCTCTTTGTCACTCAAGGCATGTTGAAATACAAACATATCATCACGGTATCTTCAAACCTGATAGTCTGCGGTTTTTTCGATTATGTTATAAACTGAAATGAAAACGGAAAATGCTTTCTACAAATGTTTCAAAATTTTCTAACAAAGGGTAGAACAAAGACATCAATAATGATGTCAATCAAGAGCTTAGGCAGGATATTATTTGCTCCAAATATAAATGAATCAGGTTAAAGTAAGCTTGTGCCTCCATTGTGTAGACATTTGGTGGCAAATATTATGTCATAGTATAGTCGCCGGGTGCGATTTTTTATTTTTTTGACACAAAACTCATTCACGATGCACAAATAAACCAAATTTTGCCCCCAAACCAAGTGGGTTCTTTTTCTATTCTTGTTCCGCGTGGAATGGGGATTTTGTTTTTGGCAAATTCGTTCTTTTTTGTTGTTGGTAATATTGCACGTGGTAGAGCCTATACCAATATCTAGATTTTCCCACACACTTTGATATAGTAGTGGATTTGTTTTCAAAATGCGACTTCGAGTAAATAAATGTGTATGGCTGCGGTTCATTATGTGGTGAGATGAGCAGATTTCTAGCCACCGAAAGTGAAAAACGTCATTTCTTAGAATATACCAATATATCCGAAGAAAACGTACACGTAGGTGGGCAAAATATTCTCAGACATAAAGATCATTCTTGAAGGGTTTGGTATTACCATACAAATACTTTTAATATAATTTTGACCAATTCAACATTACGACAGGACAGAGTGTGTTTTGGGTTATGATTGTCCGAGATTTTCAAAATGAGAAAACGCATTTTGTCCGACTTAACTCCATCGCTAATTATTGAAAGGTGTCATGCGTCGTCGGTTTCGTTCTCTCTGTAGTAGCAATAATTTTTAATTCTTACGTTCATTTTTTGATTTGATTTATGTTGTCATTTACAGCAAAATGGGTGGATTGAGACTTTCCATGGTACTGTGCCTCCTTCTGTCTACTGTTCATTACATCAGCAGCGACGGGGGAGCCCGACCGGGAGAAGGTAATTCTATTTTGACTTCATTGTTAGGATTCATTTGAATATATCGATTTCAACAAATAAAGTAAATAGCACTTCTCGTATATTCTTCCGGGAGGAGTACTCAGTACAAATTGCCATACGGGAACGTGCCGCAAACATGGCTAGCATTTTCGGACTTTTGGTATATCAATGACCCCATTTTCTAAGCCCAATTTAGTATATGGATGGGTCCATATTTGACCGAAAATGTTGGTTTTTGGTATATCGATTGGTCCAAATTGGTATATTCATGGGTTCACTTTCAAATTCTCAGCGGCTCACCCATATACCAAAAGCAAACTTGACTACCCCCGGGATATTGTTCCGAATTAATTTAGCGATATTTGGAACAAAACGGGCAGAGCCTTTTGTGTACAAACATACAGAAAAAGAAATATCCACACATATAACATATGACCAGTGGCGTTACTAGGGGGAGCTGGGGCGGGGGATTTGACAATTTAGAAAATTTCATAGGAAAATTTGCGAAAAATGGCGTGTATCGACATCCCCACCATGCCCGGTGGTCTGGTCGGTGCCCCTTTCCAACAGGATGACTCAAGGTACGCCATAATTCACTCTCTGTTCCGAAGTCTGTAGAATCTTTTTTCTTGGAGCATTGTGGTGCGCGGGATGGAGCAGTTTTGGAAGGGTGTGAACCCAGTGGGCACACCTGACGTTGAATTAAAAAAATGTTGTCGATTTTAACTCCTACCCCCCCACACACTTTTTAGATTCTTGAGCGCCGTCCTGGCTAAAAAAATTGGGTCTACAATTCACAAAATATTTCCGTCGACAAGACATCGTGTACACCCCCGAATCATATTGGTCTAGCGACGCCCCTGTAGGAACTCTGTAAATGAATATCATCAAATTTAAGTATTAATTGAATTGCAAAATTGTAATATGTTATCAAAAACAATATTTTGAAAGTATTTGACAACAGAAAAAATATTCAACGACGGACGCGTTTACAATTTAATCACAAAGTTGAACAAAATAGACGATTTTGCTGCACAACAGTCTCATGTTGTTCCGCCTTTGCATTCAAATGTATAGAAAGACCACTCGCTATGTAAAAGGTCACTTCAAGACTTACTGTCTATAAGCTGTTATGGCAGCGTGGAGGAGGTCACGTGCGTATTTATAAAAGCGCATTTATATAACCGAAGCACACTATTAAAAAAGACAAAGTTCACAGAATAGGGTTGCAGGCTGTATCAAAATGATTGATACCCTTCAGTTTCCAGTCATTAGAGACTTTGCTGCCACATCAAAATGAAACATAGGATCCGCATAATTTGTTGATTAATGTCATAAACAGTCATATATACAATAGATTTATGGTCTGGCCATTTCAAGGGGATCAACATTGCATTTTGAAGAACCAGGCTTTTCAATAACTTTCAAAACTGCTGGGTACCAATCTTTTTGATACAGCTTGTATATAGTAATTTGTTCTATTTTCATGCAAAAGGAACCAGTCGTTTCATCCTTCAAACATATATCACCATACTATCCAATTATGCCATGCAGATAAGGTAATAAGATGGTAAGATGCCTACTCATACACAGCGAAATGGACACCTATCATAGGCATATACTTTCAAAAACCAGGGGAGATGTGAGAATTAAATGCCAAAATATGTCTCCAGTTATATTGACAGAAAATATAAGCAAGCATTACTGGGTAGATATTTATTCAAATTCTATGAATAATGAAGATTGGCAATCTGTAAAGCCAGCTATAATCATTTCATGGCTAGAATCCCATAGTAAACATGATTAGACACTGTTCAGTCTCATTGCAAGATTAAATAGGCTAAATAGTCCTTGTCATATGGGGCAGGATTAGAAAAAAGATATACAAACGAGGGTATGAGATATTAGGAATTATTTCCTAGCCTTTTAACCACAGGATTGGTGGGCTACATTAGCTATTCAAGACACATGGTATATGAGGGATAAACGGTGCACATGAGATGTGGATGCAAGTGGCATTAAAGTTCACTCCGTGAACAAAAAGTGCTCAAATTTTCGGGAGCATATTGTTATTTTTAATAGTGTCAAATCTGTGCACGCTGTATGGCTACGGTAGCTCAATCATGTGTGTTAAGGACATACGATGTATTGTTGGTCGAAGCAGCAGAAAAAAGTAGTTCACAGCATCTTGCGAATGGTAACTCGTTAACAACAATAAATTAAGCAAGTTTTCAAAGTATATGATTTGTAGAATGAACTTTTGCAAAACACCAAAGTACTATTTTTCAATAATATATTGATTCTGATAATGAAAATCGATTTTTTTTTGGCTGCTTCGACCAACAATACCTCGTATACCCTTAAGTTAGGGACGCACCATTAGACTTCAGGGGGGTGGAGGAAGTTGGTCGGGGCAAATTTTTTTCGCCGCTGAAGGCGGTGAATTTTTTTTGTTTTTGTTTTGTTTTTTTAATTTTCATGCATTTATACAGTTAGGTGGGGAAAGGTGGTTTTTTTTCAGTGTTTATGGGGAAAGTTTTTTTTGCTCATGGGAGAAGTTTTTTTCAAAAACTTCCTCCCCCCTCCCTTGAAGTCTAATGGTGCATCCCTTACAGCATGATTTCACTCTCCTTTTTATTTTATTTTACAGGCACTACTACTGCTGCTCCAGGTTAGTATTTACCTAAAACTAGCTAGGTTTACAGTAATGAGATCAAGTGAGTATTATGTATTAATAACATCCAATGTTACAATACTTTTATGTATGTCTGACTTCAATATCCGTAACATTATTGCTGTTATTATTTGCATATTAAAAGTGCATAATTATTGTACATTGGAATACTATTACAAGATATAATCTGTCTCATGTAATAGTAATCTTAATTAAACAACTAGTAAGTCATCTTTATCTAGTACTTGAGTCATCGTGCAATTACCACAACAATCCTTTTTTCTATGCTTACAATCAACATTGCAGAGTATTGGCCAATTGACCTTTCCTCAAATAAAATACTTCATTGTTGACTGTGTGAACCACATACATGAGATGAGCGCATGTGTGTATGTAATAATGTCATAAGAACTTAGTAAATTTGGTAAAAGGCAGCTATTCTTGAAATTCTCATTATTGCAGTGAATATAAGCTTGTGATTAGATAAAAATTTGATAGTATTAAACTGAGGGCAAAAAGAAACTTATAATTTTCCACATATCTTAAAATCCTGTCCGTCAAAATTAATCAAAATTGCACACAGAATTACTTCAATACTCTACTCTAAACACATGTTAGTAACTATGCAGTTGTTCAACTGACACAACAGCAAAATACACTGACATGGAATAACTTCCTGGAACACATTCGCAACCCAATAATTGGCACCCAGCCCAAGAAATCTGTGAGAATGCCTACAAAATCCTTGCACAGATGATAATTCCCAAAAAGTGGAAAAGTGTGGAACAAAACCTGTTTCTGGAAGAACATGCGTGAAAAGCAGAAAGCAGCACCGTTTGGGCTGTGAATGTGGTCTAGAAAGCTGTTCCATGTCAGTGCATTTTGCTGTTTTGTCAGTTGGACAACTGCCTGGTTACTATCATGTGTTTAGAGTAGAGTATTGAAGTGATCCTGTGTGCAATGTTGGTTCATTTTGACGGACATCAAAATGTTCAGAAGAGTCTGGAGAATCTTTTCTGCCATGTTGGCAAATTTGTTACACGCGAATTCTATTCCGTTTCCATGACAATGGTTACGTTATCTAGGCCTAAGGATTTTTTACTCGTAAATGTCACATTTTAACTAGCTATTTAAAAACGTGCAGGTTATAGATCAAAAACCATAGGTCACAGAAAAACTATTGTTATTAACTTTTTTGATCCAAACATCCATCTTAATAAATTGATACACTTTTCATGACGCATATTATTTTTCAAAAATGTCCCATGTATAAATCACCCACAAATGGCATTTTCACCATAAATCAAATAATTGAATTATGCGAGGATTATGTTCATATAATATTAAATATGCATGTGTCATGTGTTCTGCACACCAATTAGGACATTTCTACTCCATTTAGTTTCAAAGAAATACTAAAGTAGCTGGCTAAAATGTGACATTTTGGGGTAAACGCGCTTGTTACAAATTTGCCAACATGCCAGAAAATATTCTCCAGACTCTTCTAAACATTTTGATGTCCGTCGAAATGAACCAAAATTGCACACAGGATTACTTCAATACTCTACTCTAAACACATGTTTATAGTAACCAAGCAGTTGTCCAACTGACACAACAGCGAAATGCACTGAAATGGAACAGCCTTTTAAGATGAAAAATTATAAGTTTCTTTTTGAGCGGTAATGGCGGTTATACTGTCACCCAAGACACCCATCTCCCTCTAATGTTAACTGAGCAAAATAGCGTCGCGCACCAGTGATTTTCTTCCAATGCAAACCACGCAATGTAGCACAAGACACGTTTGGTGGTCTATTTGTTTTTATTGACAATACTAATGCCGGAAATGTTTTAATCTACAGCTCCTTGTGATAATGAACCATGTTTAAATGGGGGTGCATGCGTAGATGACGGTGTCAACTACATCTGCATGTGTCTTGCTGGATGGAGTGGATTTATATGCCAAGATGGTAAGTTGCCCTGCACTTTGTTCTTTACACACTGCCATTTACCAGTTATTACAATACGCTGGTGAAGTTACGTAATTAATCGGATTAACTTGATTACCATTGCAATAGGTGAAAACAATTTTGAACATATCGCGCTGCACTACAAGCAGGTTACACTCATCACCTGTGTATGACTGCAATCATAGATTAAATATCAAGCCTTCAGAGAAGAAATGTACGTAAATTATACGTCAAAAGTTTGTTCAGCCTTTTTGCAGGAACCAAAGTAGCTTCAGCGCCCAAACGAAGCCCTTTGGCCACTGGCGTTGTCTTTTGGTAGTCTCGACCCCAGAGGTGAGCTATAGGAACTACAACACGTGTCCAATTAGCCTCAGTGCCCGTTCTAACTTATCACACACTGATATCCCGTGACCCCTAGAATATGTTGGAAAAAATTACAGCTCTTGCCAACTGCTTATTCATAAGCTCCTGCACATTATATTTTGGGTGGGATGGTACTTGAGCCCCATTTATGAATAGTAAAGGCCGTCTATGAAGTAGGTTCACTGATAGGACCCCTGCAGTATTTTTATGGGTCCCCAGTTGAAGAGGTTTCAAACATGCGCGTATAGCCTTATTTGTGTACAACTGTAAGGTCTTTTAGCTATTACTATTATTCATTTAATATTACTATTATTATTTTGTTTTTAATATTGCGTAATTCATCTTTTTGTAAACCAAAAAGTCCAAATGCTTCACAAAAGTTGACGGAAATAGGCCATATTTAATTTCATATATTTTTACAGACGTGGATGAATGTGGTTTGAGCACTGATAACTGTGACGTAAATGCTGATTGCTCCAACGACGCTGGTTCCTTCACATGCTCATGTATAACCGGTTATACTGGAGATGGGGTAACATGCTCAGGTTAGTATATTTTGTACTAAAATCTTATCGTTACCAGCTTCGTGACCCATAGGCTCATACCCCAACTTACTAATTTTTATACAGACAAAGAGCTGGAATAACATTCATGATTGTGTGCATAAGTCTTTTTGCAGATTTGGTCGTTTAACAAACATGGCAAAGATGTCGCCCAATTTTTATGTTAGGGATATCAACAGCCCAGAATCACCATTCAGTTGCCTACGGGCAATCTTATTTCATGCATTCACGGATCGGAATAACGGCTCGAACCCAAAACCTGCCAATCAAAGGCCTCTCTAGCTATAATAAAAGGACGGCCACTTCTCAGTTAATAAAGAAGCTTCCGGGCTCTGGTCTGGTACACTGATAGCTTGTGAGAATTATAGAATGGCACGGATACATTAGCCCACACTTAAATATTATGAGCCCTAGGGGCCTGTTTCTCAGCAATTAAAGCAGCTTTAGGGCCCTCGGTTGGAAAGCTGTGAACCCATAATGTGCCGTTTGTATAGAGGCAAATGTTACGAACCACGAAAAAAGTTGTCTTAAATATACCTTTGTGAAACAAAATATCTTATCTCATTCATTTTTTACAGACGTGGATGAATGTGCTTTGAGCACTGATAACTGTGACATAAATGCTGATTGCTCCAACGACGCTGGTTCCTTCACATGCTCATGTATAACCGGTTATACTGGAGATGGGGTAACATGCTCAGGTTAGTATATTTTGTACTAAAACCTTATCACTATCAGTATTAGTTGTTCTTTACAAGCAGCTTTAGGCAGGGATCGATACGAAGGGATAAGCATCCTAGACTGCTGCCCTCATTCGGAATATGTATCCTAGGTCTAGACAATAGGCGGATTAGCGGCCATTTTGTCTTCGACATGATTTTATTCACGTGTCCTTATACTTTAGTACACAAATATATAAGTTAAGGGTACTTGCCCATCAATTTCATTCAGAGGCGTGTTTGAAAAACGGCACAGCGCATTAGTAAAAAGAATAAAAAGTACTAAAATTTTCACCGGGGTTCGAACCACTGCCAATTGCACTATGAATGCTAAAGATGCCTACTGTGCCACGGTGACTGTGTTTAACATTCGGCGATTTTAAAAGATATACATATCAACACGTTTCTAGTGTATTGAAAATCAGATTTTGGTAGGAATACGGTCATAGAAAGACATATGACTCTACTTGTCGGTTTGTTTTCATTTAATACAAATTAATTTTGATGAATTGAACTGGTACGACTCTTAGGACTCGTGATAAACGACGATTAATTTAGTAATAATAAAATGAAAACGCTGGGTCATTCACGACGTCATTTGTAATTCATGTCAAAACCTGGGGAGGGCCACACACATCCGTGTTGCATGTGCACGTGCGCAATCGATACTCAATGATCCAGACAATAGCGTTTGAATATACCGCCCTTATGTCACTTGCGGGAAGATATACTATAGGCCTACCCTAATAGCTTACAATAGATACCCCACCGTAAATAGCTCTCTTCATTACCTCGCTGTCCCAGTATATACGCGCAGCGTACGCACTTTTGAACCATATTTTGTTCAAAAATGATAGGAAGGGACTGTTTTCAGCTAAAATGTTGGTTATCAGCAGATGCTTGATGATACCGGGAAGTGTTGCAGAAAGGTAAGCGTACTCTTTATTTATTCAAAATATCACATATCAATTTAGGCTCCGCAAACAACGTCCAATTATTCCCATTGGTGTTTGCTACACGAGCATATAATAAATTATGATTTGGGGCTAATTTGAGAAGAGTTAATGCCTCGAGTTTCAAAATACACCGAGTGATGTGTTTTGATCAAAAACATCGACAATTCAAGACACTGTAAAAACAAATCAAGAATTTTCTGGGATAATTGCAACTAAAGTATAATGAAAGTTATGATCTAAGCTACCAGATGCATCATTAATTTCCTGACTATGATATTTAGTTGTGGGAAAAGTTTACTTTAATGTTTTGGCGGGATTATTTCCCGCCAAAAATTTCAACCAAAAAGAGCATGTAGCCTTAACAGGTTTACAATATTAAAATTATATTTTCAATATACAATATATTCTGTAGTAAATCGATCAAATGACGGTGATTGTTCAGGTATTATATGCTTGATAAAATTAAACTGTCTGACCAGCTAGTATTCTCCTCCGCCGACAGTGTGATTCCAGACACTCCACGTACCGTGTTGCGAAGGTGGAGGAGACTAAAGCTGTATTGACGAACACGCATGCGTTAAAAAATATGTAGCCTAGGTCGAACAATAGCGTGACGTAGTTTCCGGCATTGTTCCAATGCACTTTCACCCTCCTGCTTTAGGGCTCTCAGTTGGATAGCTGAGAGCACATAATCCCTAGATGTGCCTTTTGCACAGAGGCAAATGTTACAACCACGCAAAAAGTTGACTTAAATATACCTTTGTGAAACAAAAATATCTTATCTCATTCATTTTTTACAGACGTGGATGAATGTGCTATGAGTACTGATAACTGTGACGTAAATGCTGATTGCTCCAACGACGCTGGTTCCTTTACATGCGCATGTATCACCGGATATACTGGAGATGGTGTAACATGTTCAGGTTAGTCTATTTTGTACTAAAACCTTATCACTATCAGTATTAGTTGTTCTTTACAAGCAGCTTCAAGGGCTCTCAGTTGGATAGCTGAGAGCACATAATCCCTAGATGTGCCTTTTGCACAGAGGCAAATGTTACGAACCACGCATAAAGTTGACTTGGATATACCTTTTTGAAATAAAATATCTTATTTCATTCATTTTTACAGACGTGGATGAATGTGCTATGAATACTGATAACCGTGACAGTCTTTATCGCGTAATATATCCTTTTCACAACCAAATTTTAGGCTTAAACAACTAAATTTGATATTATGCTAAAATATACAGATGCTTTTGAGTCATTCTCAATTTTAATTTCCCCTCTTTTACAAAATTATTCACTTTTATAGCATTTTGGAAGCTTTAAAAAATGTATCTATTAATGACAAAATTGGTGGCGCTATTTAGTAACTGGAAATTACTCTTTCAAGCTTTAAATACAAATAATTCCTTTTATTGTTTGATAAAATATGTTTATACAATTTCCTTGTTGCTTGTTTCACCTATTCCAGCAGTTTTAATGATAGTATTAATCACCTACCCCTTGCAAATAAGAAATATGATTTAGGATAAATAGCGCCATCTATAGTGTGTATTTAGTTAATAATGAAGCCAATTCTATATACATCAAACAACCGTGTTTTATACATCTTCAAATAGTTGGACGCATAGGGCAGTATCGTGATCCACAGCCTTATACCCAACTTACTCTAAGAAAGTTGAGATTTGTATATAACAGAAACCTGGGACAACATCAGGCTTGTATGCATAAATCGTCCAATTATTATACTAGTACATTGATACGGGTACCTGAAACCCATTACATTAAATATGATTTAAAATGGGCCGGTCGTTTCTCATCAATTCAGGAAGCTTTAGGTCCCTGAGTTGGAAAACTGAGGGCACATGTTCCCTAGGTGTGCCCTATGGGAGTCCCTACTCCAGAAGAGAGGTCACATGTCACGATTTATAAAAAGCAAAATTAAAGAATGGCACGGATACATTAGCACCACATTTAAATATTATGGGACCTAGGGGCCCGTTTCTCAGCAATTAAAGCAGCTTTAGGGCCCTCAGTTGGATAGCTGAAAACACCTAATCCCTATATGTGCCTTTTGTACAGAGGCAAATGTTACGGACCACAAAAAAGTTGACTTAAATATGCCTTTTTGAAACAAAATATCTTATCTCATTCATTTTTTTACAGACGTGGATGAATGTGCCATGAGTACTGATAACTGTGACGTAAATGCTGATTGCTCCAACAACGCTGGTTCCTTTACATGCGCATGTATCACCGGATATACTGGAGATGGTGTAACATGTTCAGGTTAGTCTATTTTGTACTAAAACCTTATCACTATCAATATCGTATTAATTGTTGTTTTTCGCGTAATGCATTCTTTTATACATCTTCAAATAATTGGACACAAAGAGCTGTTTCGTGATCCACAGCCTTATACCCAACTTACTCTAAGAAAGTTGAGATTTGTATACCAACAGAAACCTTGGACAACACCATGCTTGTATGCATAAATCGTCCATTTATAATACATTGCCATGGGTACATTAACCCTCTGGGCAATGATCAATAACCTACTCCCACTAAATATGGTACTGTTGAAATGCCTCCATATCCTAAATGAGAACTATTAGTACTAGTGCTAAATGTTACAATTTTAACCTTATTTGCACGATTGCATTGCATGTGAACTGAGATCTCTTTAACTGAAGGTGAAATTCTCAAAATAATCAATCAAGTTGATTCTAATAAAAGTCCAGGACAGGACGTTCTTGGTTCAACCAATATCAGAAAGATAGATCTTGGAATATTATATTCCACGGTAGTTTGATGGCATGTTGAAGTATAGTCATTTTAAACTAAATGTGAACACCGATGGCGACGTACAAATCATATCAGACGATGGTGGTCTACGTCATTTAATGCGGCAACAGCCAAAAAAACAAAAACAATGTGACGGTAACAATGCATGGTGTTATGGCCAAAATCACCTACTTCCGAGTTCACGCAACAGCAAACACATAAACACACTGTTTATTATATAAAAACTTAATTACTATTTATTAATTAGTGCAGTATGGCTGTCAATCAATAGCAATGCAATATCATACACGAATGAATCTTCAAATTACTACAAAGAATTGCTTTAGCTATGTTTACTAAGCCTGGAGATCTTGATTGGCTGACTTTCTGATGAGATTCCGTTGATGGTCTCAGTTCTTGGTCTATGTCCAAGATCTTGTCTATCCAAGGTAAATCCATGGTTTACCACAATTTCAGTCCAAAGTCCTGATGACTATGTTTTCACTATCCTAGCTGCTATGTTAGTGCTTTCCAAATGGCCTTCTATTTTGACCGTAAGCTCCTCCTCTTCGGCGATCTCTTGAGCAAGCTTTCTGCTCCACATGACAGACAGAAAACACACTATGCTAGTCCTGCAAAATACGACAGTTCGTTGATGGAGATATTTCAACCTGCCGCTTCTTTGAGTCGAAATAATCACCAAGCACTATTGGCTCTTCTACCGCCTTTGGCGTATTTTCTTCTCTCAAACACACACAAGAACTGCGGCACTGACTTAACACAATAATGGTAACTTTTGTACCAATACTGTTCCCTCTTACTGTTCCCTCTTAAAACTCTATTAATGCTGCTCCGATCATTTCCAATCCAGGCTTAATATGTCATTTCTTACCATTCTAGAATAATTAACTATTAATGGAATATTACAGTATTTCTAAAAATATCTCATTGGATCACCGGTGCACCACAAGCCAATCAGACTCAACCTGTATACATCATCTAAAAATATAGCACATTACCTCAACACAAACCAATCAGATTTCATTAGTGTGTATAGATGGTTACTGTAATAGCGCCACCACTTAATGTTTTTGAGCTTCATGATTATTCAGGTAATACCAAATGTTTCAAGAAATATATGAAGTTCTTGATCACTTTAATCATTTACATTCCAGAATATTCCATGAACAAACAAATGGAGATAAATATCCAAACCAGTGAAAACTAATGTCTGATGACAAAATACTTAACTTTTAACAATTATCTATATAAATAAAAGGAAGTCGCTAAATCTTGTTCGCGAATAGACTCAGAGATGATTTCACTTTCAGCTCTGATTTATTCGTACATTGATCGGGTACATATTGCCATTAAACCATCTGAGGTTCATTTTTGCAAAACTATTCAATCACTATGGAAATAACATTAGTGGTGAGTCACGCACCCTGACACGTACTGCGTCAGGTTTATAGGTCGCGCGCCGCAGAGGGTTGTCTGATGGTCGGAGGAGGGGGGGGGGGGGGTGGTGTCCACTCAGAATTGAACACTTGATCAAAATAAAGGCCTAGGCCTAATTGAAGCCATTTCGGGGACCATTTTTGTTTTGTCATTGCTTTAAAGTGTAGGCCTACAGGTCTCCAAAACAGAAGCCAAAACGGACACTTCTTTATACGCAGGGGGTATCAAGGGGGGGGGGGGTGATTATTTGAAAAAAAATCAAAATAAAGGCTCAATTGAAGCACCATTTTGACACTAAATGTTGTTATCATCGTTTAAAACGTAAGTGTACAGCTATCCTAAGCAGAAGCAAAAACGGACACTTCTTAATACCCAGGGGGGATGTGGCCCCCTGAGTAGGCCCTATTTGAAAAAAAAAATTCAAAATAAAGACCGAATTGAAGCTATTTCGCGACCACTTTGACACTATAATAGTTGTTATCGGATGCATAATGTCCAAAACAAGCTTCTTATCAATACGCGGAGGGAGGGTGTCTGATGGAGGGTGCGCCGAGAGGGGAGGGGGCACTCGAATATGAAAGTAACGTACCTGTCCCTACCAGAGTATGACACTAGGGGTCTATCGAAGGCGATTATGGTCAAAAAGGGGGTTATTCAGTAGTGGGGGCCTCCAAGAAAATGTGTGAGAACGCTATAATTCAGTGCCATTAACCGTAAAACATAACTTTCTGGGCAACGTTTTGTGCAAATTTGCCTTTTTGAAACTGAAATTACTACAAAAATGTTAAATTTGTTCACAATGCGCGCAAAGCGCCTAAAACATTTGCAGATTTGGTGTAAATTTCTATTAAAAAAAGGGGGTCATTGGGTGTAAGCTGGTGAAAAAAGGGGTCATTGGGTGACAGATTTGCAAAATAAATCTGAGGGATTGAGTGAGTATAACAACATTATCACAGATCTGGATATTCACTTAAATAAAAGTTTAGCTTCTTACATGACACAGGAGCTAACATGATTATCATCATCTGATTATTGCTGGATGAATAATCTACACCAAGACAGCATGATTATCGTCACCGTTTACTCCCTTTTACTAAACACTCCCGTTTACTAACCGCTCCCGTTTACTCAACTAGCGGGGACCCGCCGCGCGCGGGGACCCGCGCGAAGCGCGGGTCTCCCGCTAGTTGAGGAATATTTTGGAGGCACATAACAATGGACGTTGGATGCAATATTTTCCCCCGAGCGTGCCCATGTGCGTTTTTAGGTCTATTTGCCCCGTTTTGGGGAAATACCGAAAAATGTGCACAAAATATATTTTCAAGTGCAATGGAAAACATTTTCAAGTTGAAAATAAACAATTTTGAATTAAAAATGAACAGGAAAAATGTTAAAATTATCTGACGATACTGGGTTTCGAACTCGAGAATCCGCTTCAAAGGCGAAGCTGCCAAGCACTAAGAAAACTGTCCAATGTTACAATTACACGATTTTAAGTCTATAATTATCATAACATATCGTAGCCACACGTGAAAAAGAGTGAAAAACATAAGTTATATTGAGGTGTTCTATCACACCCAACGGATTTAGACTAGCAACATATTGCTACACTTTTGGAATTATTTGTCGTATTAATATCCAAACTATTGAAAACTAATGTCTGATGACAAAATACTTAACTTTTAACAAATATTGCGGAATATTTATGCGGGCACATAACAATGGGTGTTGGACGCAATATTTTCCCCGAGCGTGCCCTTACAGTTAATATGGATGGTGAAGTGTAGCGCCTTTCAAGCGCTAAATGACTCTAGTTATTACTACATTTGTATTATTTATTTCATATTATAATATTATAATCAGTATCATATTTCTCTGATATTCATCCTTTTAATAAACCCAAAAAGTGCAAATTATTCAAACAATTTTATTTTACTTTTTACACCATCTCGAAAAATATCTTATTTCATTCATATTTTACAGACGTGGATGAATGTGCTTTGAGTACTGATAACTGTGACTTTAATGCTGATTGCTCCAACAACGACGGTTCCTTCGTATGCACATGTATTGCAGGTTATACTGGAGATGGTGTAACATGCTTAACAGGTTAGTCTATTTTACTGGAGATGGTGTAACATGCTTAACAGGTTAGTCTATTTTGTATGTGCGTTGGGTACTGATACGTGTGACGTACTGATACGTGTGAAGGGGCGAACTTCGCTATTACGAAGGTTCGCTATTCCGAAGGTTCGCTATTCCGAAGGTTCACTATTCCGAAAATTCAAAAAAGGTTCTCTATACGAAGGTTCTCTATTCCGAAAACAGAAAAGGTTCTCTATTCCGAATATGTGGTGCAAAATTATTGTATCCCGGTCTGGTGAATTATCCGGGGGGCAAGAGGTTTTTTGGCAGGCCAAAATGGGGGGCAAGCATTTTTGGCAGGTCGAAAGGGGGGTAAGCATTTTGGCAGGCGAAAGGGGTAAGCGATTTTTGCGGGTTGAAAGGGGGGCAAGCTTTTTGGCACAGATGTTTTGAGCACCATTTTTATATTGCGCCCTAAAAGGTGTAGGAAAACGTTAGGAACACGTTCAAATGTGCAAATCTTCCTGCTCGCTGCGCTCGCATTATATGAAAGACAATTTAAGGTTTTAAATTCAGGTTCCCAAAAATCTTGCATGTGTTGAGGGGGGGGGGGAAGAATTTTTGGCACGTCAAAAGGGGGAGAGGGCAAAGGTTTTCTGGCACGTCAAAGGGGGGGGGGGGCAAAGATATTTTGGCACGGCCAAAGGGGGCGGGGCCGATTTTTGGCAGACCATTTTGAAAATTCACCACCCCGGGGTACACATAATTATTGCACAGCCCCTTATGAGAATTTAGTTGACACGCTTGTATGCAGCATCGTGTTCCTGACATAGGCGTGCATATTAATACAATAAATGCATTTGTTATTTAAATATTTGCGGACACTTTCTGAATTGGTCCTGATTTATAAAACAATGAAAATGTTTGCGATGGCACGAGATTAATACAAGAACAAGATGGTGAATTATTGGTGGTTTTTTTACATAAACCGGTACGTCCTACACGTCCTAAATAATTAGACATAACACAAAGAAGGCGTCAGGGATTTGTTCATACCGTGGCATGAATTAGTTTCAGTATTCCATTTACCATTTATTATACATTGATTAAAACATACCAGGTTTGAACTGTTAAGGTTAGTCAATGGGTAGATGCTGTGGTCTTGTAAGACCACAAAGTCCAACTTTGACCTTGAAATGACCTCAGATGACCTTGAAATGACTTTGAACAATCTATCCAATAAAACACATGAACTTTGGTTGACATCTGATGACCTTGGAATGACTTCCATCATGTTTTGAATCATATCAACATTACATATACTAATATATGCAGATTAGGTAGTTTTCCGTCTCTGGTTTTTCTTTACTTTTCTGATTTTTGGTTCTCTTCTACCTTAATTTGTCCAAACCATTATAACTAGGCATATTAACTAAATTGTATTTGCTATTTACACCCGAAGGTTCGATATTATATCCACCATGTGCCACTTGAATCATTGTACCCAATAAAACTAAAAAATATCGAAATTGATGCCTCATTATGATATAGGTAGAAAAGAACCAAAATCAGAAAAGTGAAACTTACAAAAACTACCTAATCTGATGGTGTAAGTGACAAGAAATGCTATTTGTTTTCAACACTACTGTAGTTTGGTCGAAGCAACTTGTACCTATGGCTTAATTTGGTTTCAGTGGAATAATGTCTCTAGTTAATAATAAAAAATCAACTTATTTTTTGATAGGTGCTGAGCACTTAAAACCACCACGTTCATCAAAGTCATAAAAGAAATCAGGAACCACTTATTCTCATTCTAAAAACCATTCTAAAAATAGAATCCTTTAATAGACCTTTAAGATGCACTGTGACAGATTTTGTCAAAACATAGAGTATCCTTAAACATTCCTTTAATCCGTGGTTCATAGATACCGATGGAGACATGGTTGATGATTCAACGGATAACTGCGTGATGGTGGCAAATCCCTCTCAGACCGACGGAGATGGCGACGGTCTCGGCGACGATTGTGACAACTGCCCTGCGACGTCAAACCCCGCGCAGACCGACACGGATGGCGACGGTCAAGGCAACGATTGTGACACAGGTAAATAATCAAATTGATAAAGAACTAAAAAATTAAGTAAACAAAGCAATTAATAAATAAACACTAAATATACATAGGCCTACATCAATAACATTTAAATAAGCAACATAAACCTGACCGCCCCTGACCCTTTGATGCCGCATTTGTGGAGTTAAAGAGCACATCAATTGGTTAAAATGGTCAATTGATGTTAATTTGGTCAGAAACCAACAGGCGTAAAAATGGGGAGGGGGATGATTGTATGAACCCCCTTATCAAAATATTGGAGGGATTCATCCCCCATCCTCCGGGATCTACGCCTACGTTTTTGAGAGACTTCAAAGGCTCTGGGGCGGTAAGGTACAAAAAGGTGATGGCGAGGGCAGTTAGGGTTAATTAACCAGATGACAAGTGATTTTGCTACCAAGGATTTATTCAGGACATGAACTCTGATAAGTCTACTTATACTATTTTTACATAAAAATCGCGAAGCAATTTTCGACCCAACTTGGCGCTGGGTTTTGTACTACTTATATTCTTCACGGCGTTTCAGAACAAAAAGAAATATTCTGGTGCTGTCTATGTAATTAGGAAACTACAGAGGCGATAGTGTCCATTTAAATTTGTCATTACTACTTCATGTTGATATTCAAACAGTGCTATAAAGTTGTATACCAAAGGAATATGTTTGTATTAAACTTGAAATAATTGTTTTACAAGATCAAATGGGGTAGCATTACTTTTATGCAAATTGGAAGAAAATTGATTAAGATACCCTTTCTCATTTCTCTAAGACTGAGCAAATTGCCAGATTGTTGTACAGTTGGGCTATATAATAATAGCCTCATTAGAGTTTTATTGATACTGGCAAAATACTTGCTTGCATGTGCTTGTTGTTAACATAGCGTATAGAATCTGATAATGATACTTTAACCCATGAACCACACAGTCAATTAATTTATGTCAACATGACTTAATTTTCACGAGGCTGAAAATTGTTTATATAACTGAATCATTTATACAAACACAACCTTATTTTGTAATAAGGGATCTAGATGGGCGTTTCGATAGTATTTTTTTGAGAGCATATCAGACATTAATATGGAATTGCATTCCTAATACGAAGAATGTCGGTTTTCAAATAATTTTAATTTTTGAAATCTTGATGTAATGCCTACAAATTTTATAAACAATTACAATATTAAAATTTGATATTTTTCATATTTTGATATATAACAGTTCTCCTCGAAGTAAATGTTATAAATCCAATGACATATTCTTAAAGTGTATGCCCCTGGGAGTCCTAAAAGCCGATCAATTGAAAAATTTTTACTTCTATCATATTGAAAATTGGATTTTTCCCAAAATGACCTAATTTTTTTGTGTTTTGGGAAAGAGATCCAATCTTCAATACGAAAGGTCAAAATTTTCAATTGATCGTCGGCTTATCATCCCACCTACATACACTTTAAGTAAAAATCATCATTTGCGAATAACAAAAAATCAAAATTATTTTATATCAAAAGGACATTCTTCGTATTCAGAATGTAATACGATATGTATGATGCGCTCTCATGTCCCACAATAAATTTTGTACAAACGTTCATACCCCATCCCTTAAATGGGGAAACGACAAGAAAAATAATATTTACTTTAGCACTGAGCGAAAACCCAATACAAATGTGGACTTATTTGCTCATGAACCATGAGTGTTTGCTTATTGACCAATTACCAGGAGAAAATCAATAACTGGTTGCGTTTTTATCTGCTAACTTGGTTGAACCTGGTATGGTGGTATACAGCTGTATAAAGAAGTCAGATGTTCAATAAATGCCATATGTTGCTAGCAGTAAAATACATTAAAGAAGGCCTACTACATGCAATGACAATAAAGAAAAATTCCTTTAAAAAAGGAATGGGGCGCCCAATGTGCATGTGAGTTCGGACGTGATATGGTGAATTCCATGGCATGGTGTTTAGATTTGATATTATAATGATCTACTCAGGGAAGAGTAGAAGATGATCAAATGCAAATGTGTTTGATTGGGGAAAGTGTATCACAGGACCGTTTTGGATGAAATATTAAATTTGAATTGGAATGAAGCTGTCGTGTTAATTTGCGATTATGTGCGGGTGGGGAGTTCTGTTTTGGGGGCGATTGTAGTGATGATATTACTTCTACTTGCTTATACACGAAAATCTAATAGAGATGAACGGATGTCGTCATGATAGATCTTAAGGCAACGTATTTGAGGCATATTCTAGAAATTAATAAATGGCTGAGACAAAACCGTTTGTCTTTCAGAAGATTTTAAGGTATGTAATTTGAAAATAAATTATTTGAATGAAATAAATAGGTAAATTCGTTTTAGGCCTAAATTTTAAATTAATAGTATAAATTTATAATATAGATATTTTATTGCTTTCAGAAGATTTTATTTTCATTTTGATTTTGAGTTAATGGTTGATCGCCACATCTCTAAGACGGAAAATAAAGTAATAGCCTAGTTTTAAAACCAGAGTGACATAAAAAGTAGAAATACAATGCATGGGGAGGTACATTATTGGCATTCAACATGTTCAAAATAAAAGAATTTTTGCAGAGGGTGAACTTGTTCAACTGTGTTTGATAAATAAATTTTGTAGATTCAGCATGAAATTATTTTTAGGTATCTACTTTCGTTAACGTAACCGGAGCAACATGAAAAGTAGAAATATGGGGAGACTCACTATTGGCATTCAACAGAATGAACTAATGGATCATTTTTCATTCAAGTGCAAATTATGTTCTAAGTTAGCTTAAACTTTAATAATTGACAAGAACCTATTCATTTTTTTAATCAAATTTGATTCCTTACTAGGACCTTTATCTTGACACTTCTCATTTGTTCGCCCTGTTCCTTTTTAAAGGAATTTTTATTAAACATTTGTAGGCAATGGGGTATTGGCCAACTTGGCATGCTTGTGGGTACTATATTCAACTTCAGTCTCCGGACATCAGCCCGTCTGGTGCTGGTCAATGTCAGGGTTAGATTGACCCTTTTAAAAAAGGTCCGAAAGGCGCGCGGGATGACGGCATTACAGTTAAAATCCTATCAGATTCAAACTTACACATGTCAAACCACAGATAGGGTATTCCAATCACGGACAATTTTGACGCAACCCTTGTCCAAATAACCGGGACCAAGATGGAACAAACCCCGGGGTAACCTATTCTTAAAATTGGAATAACAGGTGATTAAACCCTGTCTTCCAGGGACAAAAGTAGTACAAAGGTGGTATATTTTTACTCAAACTTTGCATAATGTATGCGAGTAACCCTTCTACACAGTGTCACGATTACAAAGTTTGATAACCTTTGTCCCTAAAAAGTCCGGTTAAAGCCATATTATAACATTTCTGTAAAAATAGAATAGTATTTATTTTCCATAAAATGCTAGCATTTACTGTCAGATATGCCCCCTCTTAATTTTGAGCCGAACAAGTGAGGGAAAGCAAAGAAAATTGAAATTTACTACTTGTGCCAATGTTACTCCAGCGGTTATTTTGTAATACGGTACGACCCTCTGATGTGTGTATGTATATGTATCATATGTGTATTTTAAGCTGTTGCGACCCATTAATATGGTTAATATTTCCACCGTAATAATAAAACGACGGTTTTGACAAAACTTCACCCCTAAAGTCTTGATTTTTGCAGAGTATCTTTGTTTACTAAATACATTACAATAGTGTAAAACCAAAATTTAACAATATTTTGAGGGCGTTCTCCTCAGCAAATGTTATTACATGGCTCAGAGGCTCCAATTGGGTTCTGGATTTGCTGTGAAATAAAATGCCCCTATATAGCGTCCTTCTAATCCCTTCCAAAAACCACTTCGCTACCTTACCTTACCTTACCTTACCTTACCTTACCTTACTTACCTTACCTTACTTTATCTTACCATGCTGCACGAAACTAGTGCGTCAATTGGTTACACTGAAAACTGCTGCAATCATTCACAATTAGCTACCACCCCCGGCCAAAAGAGTTTAAAATAGTTTCCATTTGAAGAAAATTGTCACACAATCTCACAGGGACACAGTTCATTAAGCATGTTAAGGTAAACGACAAGAAAACCTAAGCGTATAACCGTGTACACTGGAAGTGCGAAAACCCATCATGGTAAATGTAAATTTTTGTGTGAATTCGACGTCTGCATTTGGCCATTATCTGTGTTAAAGATCGTTCTTTGCGTTTGACACCTTTCTCTATTTTACCCCTTTCTCTGTATTTAAGATCTTTTAGAAGTAGATTCCCAATTTGGAAAAAATGTTTCTGAGATTTAGTCACAGCTGGAGAAGAAGCCGCACTACACAAGCTCGGCTGGAGTAAGAACAAGGCAGATAGAACACGCAGTGGGTCGATGGCCGGCTGTGTAAGAAAGCGTCAGACCAGAAGAAAGAAAGGAAAACCAAACTCAAGAAAAAAATAAACATTTTCTTTAATCTGTAATTCATAGATGACGATGGAGACATGGTTGAGGATTCAACGGATAACTGCCCTCTGGTGTCAAACACCGCGCAGACCGATGGAGATAGCGATGGTGTAGGCGATGATTGTGACAACTGCCTAGCGACTTCAAACACCGCGCAGACCGACACGGACGGCGATGGTCTTGGGGACGATTGTGACAACTGCCATGCGACTTCGAACATCGCGCAGACCGATACGGACGGTGACGGTTTAGGCGACGTTTGTGACAACTGCCCTGCGACGTCAAACACCGCGCAGACAGACACGGACGGTGACGGTCTTGGCGACGATTGTGACACAGGTAATAAATAAATAAATAAATAAATAAATAAATAAATAAATAAATAAATAAATAAATAAATAAATAAATAAATAAATAAATAAATAAATTAATTAATTAATTAATTAATTAATTAATTAATTATTAATTAACAAATAAGCAATAAATTCATACATAAACAAAGTAAATAATAAAATAAAACAAGTAAATAAACAAAAAATAAATAAATACATGAATGAATATACAATAATAAATAAAAAGTACTAATCAATAAGTAACAAAAAAACTTCGCAAATTGCATTGTCTGAATTTTGACGTAACTGTGTTTGATATCGGTCTTTGCATTTGACACCTTTCTCTATTTGAAGTCATTGTATTTGAGTGTTTTTTTCTGCATTTGACCTTTAGTTCTTATACAATAATCAATTCAACTTGGATACTGATTCAATCATTTTAGTAAAGTATCCCATTTCCAAAATTTAAATTTCATTTTTGTTTTATTATAATATATAATGTTTTGTTTGTGTGTTTTAGTTTTTGTTTTTAGTAATGTTTTTATGGTAAACTTTCAATATTTGGCCTTGTCAATAAAAAAATAATATTCTAAATACTGGAATTAAATTCAGCAACCATTCACAATAACTATCGTCCCAAAGTATCAAGTTTAAGATAATTTCCATTTGGAGAGAAATTGTCACAAATATTTCACAGCATATTTATGCATTTAAAGGCAAGATATTGTAAGGTGTAAGGGGTAGAATAGGGACCTTTTCCAATTAGGCCTTTAAAGTGTTTGAACACTTTAGCTGCGATTTATTCACTGCTGGAGAAGAAAAAGCAGTAAACAAGCTCGACTGGACTAAGAATCTGACAGATAAGATACTTATTGGATCGATGGCTGGCTCTATAAAACAAGTATTCCTGAAAAAAAATTGGTGTCAGTTCCCATTTAAAATGTAACTATTATTTTAATGTAATGTTAAAGATGAAGTTTATCACTGCAGCACTGACGATTCAAAGAACTTTAGTGGTAGTTCATTTTATCACCGAAATAGGCCGATATACACTTACATAGGCCTGCGTGTTTTGGCGCAACGTCAGCCTTCTATTCTTCAATTTTTTTCACAGGAGGAAGATGGCGAATTTCATCATTCGATATCAGCAAAGTATAAAGGACCCTTGCAACTCCTATACCAGCGCAATACATTTTTTCTCTTTTTTGTTTAATTAACACTGGAAATGCTGGATGTTTTTATAAAAATATTGTATGTGATGAAGAAGGGGCTGGTGGTTTATTTGTGTAAAAAAAAAATAAGATTCGGATAGGGTCAGGACTCTGTTTTGTCATCTTCATTTTCTGTGGGTCTTTGAACCTGCTCATTGTAGTGTTTTTTTTGTTGTTTTTTGTTTTTTAATTGATTTTGAAATGGAGCCTTCATCTTTGGTTCAAAGTTGTATTTTTTCCTGAATGTATTTTAATGCTTTCTCTCCCCACCAGCTCCAAGTACTGATAAAATACAAAAACTGAAAAAGAAAGAAAGAAAGAAAGAAAGAAAGAAAAAAGATGTGGACACCGTCAGTTCCCCCCGTGTATTATCCGCCAGCGCCATTATCACGTGACTGTAGAAAAATGCTGCTGCCACCAGATATAGGCTAAGTAAAACAGCGTATTACTATCAAGACTTATGTTTGAAAGTTGTCCTCTGACGTCATCTGATGATGACTTGAAAAACTCAGCTGGTAAACCTGAAAGGCCATGATTTTAAGCTTATTGTTAATTTTGCACCTTCAAACATACAAACCATCTGAAAAGTTAGAGTCTTTATAGTAGGAAACATCATAAAAAGGCACCATGTCAACAATGCCTAGAAAAGTTGTTTTTGCCTTGTAAAAGATGACGTAATTTTTCGAGCACTTCCTGGTATCAGGTCGATTCTGCCAAATCAATTCAGTCCGACAGATTGACGTGGCCATATGCCAATTCATGCATTTGGCCCCAAGCTAAGTCAGCCACAAACCAATTCGATATTGACCAAAAGGGATAAAAAGATAGAGGGTTAAGTGCACAAAATTAAAAAAAAAAGGTGACTATATCTCATTAACCAATGATCCTACAGATATGCGACCACTGACTTTTCTGTTCTATGACCAGAGGAAAAAATTGACATATGGCACGACTCTCTAGGATATTTGGTTAAAAATTTCGAAAAAAAGTGAGTATATCTTATTGGACCAATGATCCTGACATATATGCGACCACTGATTTTTGTTCCTTATGACCAAGGGAAAAGTTTGACATATCTCACGACTCTGTAGGAAATGATCAACATCATCATCATCATACATCATCATTTTATTTTCATTCAAATCAACATGACGATAAAAGACACAACATTTGAATGAGGAGATGCCCTCAAAAGGCCCAAAGGCCTGCAGACCGCACCCTTACATGCCTGATGGTTACAACATACAATTACACAAAGTTAACGAAATCAAAAGAAAAAAGAAAGACGGAGAAGGTCATGCGAAGAAAGACACAATATAAATATTAGATAACATTTCATATAGACATTCCACAGTCCAACACAAGAAATTTATAGTTGGAGTGGAGATGGTGGGATGGGGAGGTCATTAAATAATCCAGTTAGGCTTGAGAGTGTTCAGACAATTGTTTTGAGATCTAATGCTGGACTAGTAGATGACCAGCTGTGTAATAAATATTAGATGTAATTTTTATTAGACTTTTCTTTATTTGTAACTTAAACTGGTTTACTGATTTTGTCATCTTTATATATTTATCCAGAGGATGTTTAAAGACATTCCCACAACCCAATGGGGTTTCTGACCTTGTATGTCTGGCTTTTGTACACATGCGGTACAGTTGATCATACCTATTGCATCTGTGATTCATAGATGACGATGACACGGTTGATTCAAATATCTTTACAGACCGACGGAGATGGCGATTCATGCGACAACTATTATTTAACATTCAAACATCGAGACTTAGGAATAAAATTAATGCAGTAGGACAATATGAATGTTTCCTGTAAGAAAATCAAATATCAGTCATAAGTCTCAACTATTAACTCGTTGGCTGCAGTTTTAAAATTACCATTTTTTGTGTGTGTGGCAATGGGGACTTTGCCTTTAAAATTAGGTTATATTGATCAAATTTCCCAATCATAGTGCATTGTAGGAATGCCTTTAAGCCTCCTCTGATATTTATCAGTAATGTTCCATTTCCTAGGACCGGAAGCCCGAGTTAGTTGTGAGGGCCACAAACTGCTACGTACAGATACGCGAACGCTGACTTGTTTTGTTCGTTATGACCAGAGGAAAAGTTCGACATATCGCACGACTCTTTAGGATATTTGGTTTAAAAGATAGAGGGTTATTGCACAAAGTACAACGAATTGGTTTGTGACCGAATGCAAGACATCAATTCATCTAAATATACAGATTTGGTGTAAAAACAACGGTTATGGAGAAAATCACGAAATAGTTTTTGAATAGTTTTTTTTTAATTTGGCCAACTTTTTTTTTTTTTTTTTTATAGGGTTCGAATTGGCATGTGGGCGATTTGATTTGACACAGGGGCTGAATTGACGAAAGAAGTATCGATATCGATATTGATATTTTACAGAGCACGTGATATTTCGATATGATGATTCGAATTGTCACGTGATCGTCAAACCTGTACTAAAGGTGTCAGTTCTGCAGGAACTGACACAAAAAAGCAAGAAAACTGAAGAAAAAACATTAAGCTGTGATCTTTAATCTGCGATACATCGATGATGATGGAGACACGGTTGACAATTTAAGAGATAACTGCCTTCTGGTGTCAAAGCCCTTGCAGACCGACGGAGATGGCGATGGCGTAGGCGACAATTGTGACAATTGCCTCGAATAATATTTTCGAATACCTCTAATTCCTATGTTTTTATACCATTTGCATGTAATATATGAGTCATTGGATTCTAAGAATTTTAAAAATGTTGACGGCATGTTTATCTTTTGCATAAACTTGTCAATGTTAGAAGCAGATATGGTGAACAGGTGAAGATTAATTGGGCATAAAAACATTGTACGGGTTAAAGAGGGACCATTTCCAATTAGATTTTAGATTGTTAAAACATTTTTTGTTATATGTAACTGTTGGACTAAATGCTGCTGAAAACACGATCGGCTGGACTAAAAAAAAACCTGACAGATATAATACGCAGTGGGTCGATGGCCGGCTGTGTATAAAAAGCAAGAAAAGAGAGAAGGGAGAAACATGTACCAAACTCATGAAAATTCAACATTAAAAAATTTTCTTCAATCTGTGATTCTTAGATGACGATGGAGACACCGTGTTAGATTCAATGGATAACTGCCCTCTGGTGTCAAACCCCTTGCAGACCGACGGAGATGGCGATGGCGTAGGCGACGATTGCGACAACTGCCTTGCGACCTCAAACACCGCGCAGACCGACACGGACGGCGACGGTCTTGGTGACGATTGTGACACAGGTAAATAAATAAATAAATAAATAAATATACATCTTTATATTCAAAGACCGTTCCCCACCTATTTATGTTTGAAGAAAACAACCAATAGATATGGTTTGGCATTGGCATTTGGCATTGCAATATTGTGAGGGGTTAGAAGGGACCGATCTCCATTAGTTTACCGTGGTTGAACAATTTGTTCTGATCGAATGTCACTGCTCGAATGGAAGCCGCTGAAAACACGATCGACTGGACTAAGAATCTGACAGAGAGAATACTCAGTAGGTTGATGACCAGCTGTGTAACAAAGCTAAGAAAACAGAGTAGAAGAAGAAAAAAACTCATGAAAATAGTCACTATTAAAAAGCATTAAGTATGTTCTTTAATCTGTGATTCATAGATGACGATGGAGACACGGTTGACGATTCAACAGATAACTGCCCTCTCGTGTCAAACCCTTTACAGACCGACGGAGATGGCGATGGCGTAGGCGACGATTGCGACAACTGCCTTGCGACTCAAACACCGCGCAGACCGACACGGACGGCGACGGTCTTGGTGATGATTGTGACACAGGTAAATAAATACATAGATAAAGAAATAAATAATTACATAAATAAATGTATAAATTGAAGAGACCCATTTCCAATTAGATTTTAGAGTGTTCGAACATTTTTCTCTTATATTTAGTCACTGTTCGAATAGAAGCCGCTGAAAACACGATCGGCTGGACTAAAAATCTGACCGATAAAATACGAAGTGGATCGATGGCCGGCTGTGTAAGGAAGTTAAAAACAGAGAAGAAACAAACAAAAACCAAACTCATGAAAATACTCAACATTAAAAACATTAAGCATTTTCTTCAATCTGTGATTCATAGATGACGATGGAGACACCGTGTTAGATTCAGCGGATAACTGCCCTCTCGTGTCAAACCCCTTGCAGACCGACGGAGATGGTGATGGCGTAGGCGACGATTGCGACAACTGCCTTGCGACCTCAAACACCGAACAGACAGACACGGACGGCGACGGTCTTGGCGACGATTGTGACACAGGTAAATAAATAATTAGATAAAGAAATAATACATCTTTCGCATACTCAATCCCCTTTCCCCACCTATTTATGTTTGAAGAAGATATGGTGAATAGAAGGAGGTGAACACACTGGGCATTACAATATTGTCCGGGGTAGAAGGGAGACCATTTCCAATTAGGCTTGAGAGTGTTCAGACAATTGTTTATGAGATTTAGTCACTGCTGGACTAGTGCCGCTGAAAACAAGCTCGGCTGGACATAGGACCTGAAAGGTAGAATACTCAGTGGGTCGATGACCAGCTGTGTAATAAAGCTTGAAAACAGAGTAGTAGAAGAAGAAAAACCTCATAAAAAGTCACTATTAAAAGCATTAAGTATGTTTTTTAATCTGTGATTCATAGATGACGATGGAGACACGGTTGACGATTCAACAGATAACTGCCCTCTCGTGTCAAACCCTTTACAGACCGACGGAGATGGCGATGGCGTAGGCGACGATTGCGACAACTGCCTTGCGACTTCAAACACCGCGCAGACCGACACGGACGGCGACGGTCTTGGCGACGATTGTGACACAGGTAAATAAATAAATGGATAAAGAAATAAATGATTACATAAATAAATGTAAAAATTGAAGGGACCCATTTCCAATTAGATTTTAGAGTGTTCGAACATTTTTCTCTTATATTTAGTCACTGTTCGAATAGAAGCCGCTGAAAACACGATCGGCTGGACTAAAAATCTGACCGATAAAATACGAAGTGGATTGATGGCCGGCTGTGTAAGGAAGTTAAAAACAGAGAAGAAACAAAAAAAACCAAACTCATGAAAATACTCAACATTAAAAACATTAAGCATTTTCTTCAATCTGTGTTTTGCAGATGACGATGGGGACACCGTGTTAGATTCAGCAGATAACTGCCCTCTCCTGTCAAACCCCTTGCAGACCGACGGAGATGGTGATGGCGTAGGCGACGACTGCGACAACTGCCTTGCGACCTCAAATACCGAACAGACAGACACGGACGGCGACGGTCTTGGCGACGATTGTGACACAGGTAAATAAATAATTAGATAAAGAAATAATACATCTTTCGCATACTCAATCCCCTTTCCCCACCTATTCATGTTTGAAGAAGATATGGTGAATAGAAGAAGGTGAACACACTGGGCATTACAATATTGTCAGGGGTAGAAGGGGGACCATTTCCAGTTAGGCTTGAGAGTGTTCAGACAATTGTTTCTGAGATTTAGTCACTGCTGGACTAGTGTCGCTGAAAACAAGCTCGGCTGGACATAGGACCGGAAAGGTAGAATACTCAGTGGGTCGATGACCGGCTGTGTAATAAAGCTTGAAAACAGAGTAGAAGAAGAAGAAAAATCTCATAAAAAGTCACTATTAAAAGCATTAAGTATGTTCTTTAATCTGTGATTCATAGATGACGATGGAGACACGGTTGACGATTCAACAGATAACTGCCCGCTCGTGTCAAACTCTTTACAGACCGACGGAGATGGCGATGGCGTAGGCGACGATTGCGACAACTGCCTTGCGACCTCAAACACCGCGCAGACCGACACGGACGGCGACGGTCTTGGCGACGATTGTGAC
The DNA here is from genome assembly GCF_039555335.1 of Amphiura filiformis. NCBI lineage: Eukaryota > Metazoa > Echinodermata > Ophiuroidea > Amphilepidida > Amphiuridae > Amphiura > Amphiura filiformis. Next base: position 28,693,287 of record NC_092635.1, on the reverse strand, counting down.
ACAGGTAAATAAATAAATGGATAAAGAAATAAATGATTACATAAATAAATGTATAAATTGAAGTGACCCATTTCCAATTAGATTTTAGAGTGTTCGAACATTTTTCTCTTATATTTAGTCACTGTTCGAATAGAAGCCGCTGAAAACACGATCGGCTGGACTAAAAATCTGACCGATAAAATACGAAGTGGATTGATGGCCGGCTGTGTAAGGAAGTTAAAAACAGAGAAGAAACAAACAAAAACCAAACTCATGAAAATACTCAACATTAAAAACATTAAGCATTTTCTTCAATCTGTGTTTTGCAGATGACGATGGGGACACCGTGTTAGATTCAGCAGATAACTGCCCTCTCCTGTCAAACCCCTTGCAGACCGACGGAGATGGTGATGGCGTAGGCGACGACTGCGACAACTGCCTTGCGACCTCAAATACCGAACAGACAGACACGGACGGCGACGGTCTTGGCGACGATTGTGACACAGGTAAATAAATAATTAGATAAAGAAATAATACATCTTTCGCATACTCAATCCCCTTTCCCCACCTATTCATGTTTGAAGAAGATATGGTGAATAGAAGAAGGTGAACACACTGGGCATTACAATATTGTCAGGGGTAGAAGGGGGATCATTTCCAGTTAGGCTTGAGAGTGTTCAGACAATTGTTTCTGAGATTTAGTCACTGCTGGACTAGTGTCGCTGAAAACAAGCTCGGCTGGATATAGGACCTGAAAGGTAGAATACTCAGTGGGTCGATGACCGGCTGTGTAATAAAGCTTGAAAACAGAGTAGAAGAAGAAGAAAAATCTCATAAAAAGTCACTATTAAAAGCATTAAGTATGTTCTTTAATCTGTGATTCATAGATGACGATGGAGACACGGTTGACGATTCAACAGATAACTGCCCGCTCGTGTCAAACCCTTTACAGACCGACGGAGATGGCGATGGCGTAGGCGACGATTGCGACAACTGCCTTGCGACCTCAAACACCGCGCAGACCGACACGGACGGCGACGGTCTTGGTGACGATTGTGACACAGGTAAAAATGAAATAAATCATTACATAAATAAGAAATGTATATTAAAAGACCGTTCCCAATTAAGTTGAAAAAAAAAGATATGGTGAACAGGTACAGGTGAATGTGAACACATTTGGCATTGCAATATTGTTAGGGGTCAAAAGGGACCGATTTCCATTAGGTTTACAGTGGTTGAACAATTTGTTCTGATATTTAGTCACTGCTCGAATGGAAGCCGCTGAAAACACGATCGACTGGACTAAAAATCTGACAGAGAGAATACGGAGTAGGTTGATGGCCGGCAGTGTAACGAAGTAAGAAAACAAAAGAAAAAAAAAAAACCAAACTCATGAAAATACTCAACATTAAAAACATTAAGCATTTTCTTTAATCTGTGATTCACAGATGACGATGGAGACACGGTTGACGATTCAACAGATAACTGCCCTCTGGTGTCAAACCCTTTACAGACCGACGGAGATGGCGATGGCGTAGGCGACGATTGCGACAACTGCCTTGCGACCTCAAACACCGCGCAGACCGACACGGACGGCGACGGTCTTGGTGATGATTGTGACACAGGTAAATAAATAAATAGATAAAGAAATAAATAAATACATAAATAAATGTATATATTGAAGGGACTCATTTCCAATTAGATTTTAGAGTGTTCGAACATTTTTCTCTTATATTTAGTCACTGTTCGAATAGAAGCCGCTGAAAACACGATCGGCTGAACTAAAAATCTGACCGATAAATTACGAAGTGGATCGATGGCCAGCTGTGTAAGGAAGTAAAAAAAACCAGAAGAAACAAACAAAAACGAAACTCATGAAAATACTCAACATTAAAAACATTAAGCATTTTCTTCAATCTGTGATTCATAGATGACGATGGGGACACCGTGTTAGATTCAGCGGATAACTGCCCTCTCGTGTCAAACCCCTTGCAGACCGACGGAGATGGTGATGGCGTAGGCGACGATTGCGACAACTGCCTTGCGACCTCAAACACCGAACAGACAGACACGGACGGCGACGGTCTTGGCGACGATTGTGACACAGGTAAATAAATAATTAGATAAAGAAATAATATATCTTTCGCATACTCAATCCCCTTTCCCCAGGCTATTTATGTTTGAAGAAGATATGGTGAATAGAAGAAGGTGAACACACTGGGCATTACAATATTATCCGGTGTAGAAGGGAGACCATTTCCAATTAGGCTTGAGAGTGTTCAGACAATTGTTTCTGAGATTTAGTCACTGCTGGACTAGAAGCCGCTGAAAACACGCTCGGCTGGACTAAGAACCTGAAAGGTAGAATACTCAGTGGGTCGATGACCGGTTGTGTAATAAAGCTTGAAAACAGAGTAGAAGAAGAAGAAAAACCTCATAAAAAGTCGCTATTAAAAGCATAAAGTATGTTCTTTAATCTGTGATTCATAGATGACGATGGAGACACGGTTGACGATTCAACAGATAACTGCCCGCTCGTGTCAAACTCTTTACAGACCGACGGAGATGGCGATGGCGTAGGCGACGATTGCGACAACTGCCTTGCGACCTCAAACACCGCGCAGACCGACACGGACGGCGACGGACTTGGTGACGATTGTGACACAGGTAAATAAATAATTAGATAGGTTGCGGTCTTATAAGACCACGAAGTCCAGCCGTGAAAATGACCTCTGATGACCTGGGAATTTGAATTGACTGTGGACAAAATTGTCCTTTCGTGAAAATGTAGTCAGTAAAGTTTAATATCTATTCAATCTATTTAATAAAAACATTGACATTTGGTTGATCTCTGATGATCTTGAAATGGCTTCCATCATTTTTTGAATCATATCATCATCACGTATCTAAATTGTCATTCAAATTGGACAAACTTAATCCAAATTAACCACATCTGATTACAATCCTCTATACAGAATAATATTAGAGCCCTTTTGCCATTATTCTGATGATCATAGCACTTAAAGCCTTAATGTACGATTTCCTTCCAATTTTAAACTTGTTATTATCTACTCCAAATGTTGAAATAATGCTAGTAATAATTATCGGGAATGGTTTCTGTCCATTTTGAGCTGAAATAACAAGGTGAAGTGAAAGAAACCCTGCTGGTTATTTTGGCCGTTTAACACGCAGTCGGCAGTTCTATAGAGGACATTATGTCGAACTTACAAACACAACAAATTTGGCTGATTCCATTTAGGTGCAAGTTGGGACATGTGTAAACATTACATATGCCGAAAACAATTTCATATTATAAGATCGTACATTATGGCTTTAATATGCAGCAAATAATAGATTTTAGAATGACTTTCAGTAATCAACCTTTTTGACACCTGGATGACCATGAACAAAACATTAATTGTGAGAATTGTATGCCGGAAACACACCCTTAAAAACCTTTGACCCCAAATCTGTGAGAACCCAATAATACGCAGCCATAGCTAAGGTCAATTTCCAAATATCAATACCGTACATTGTAATCTTTTGGAGAGGTGACATTTTTGGTTAAAATCACAAATAATTCATGCGTGATGTTTGACCCCAAATGTGACATGTGAAATGTAAAGGCTGCAGTAGTAGAGCTTTTGCCCAAGTTTGATATAGAATTGGATGGTTTGAACCCAATACTACAAATTTATTGGTCGAGCTATGAGTTTTAAAATATTGGACGAGGCGTACCATCCAATTTTATTATTATTATGTTTTCAAAAGCTTACACAGTAAAGAAAGAAAAACGTTTTGTCCCATTTTCAGAATTCCAGAAATGTCCGTAACATTTATAACACTTGTCTACTAGAATGTCATTTACATCCAGGGGTAGCTCTTCGTAACTTCCGAAGTCTAAGAAATCCATCGTAACTTTCAATGTTACGTGTTTTTGCGTAACAGCCTGCATACGGCTGGTAAAACACGTCTTGCTAGCTGTATGCTTTCTAGCAACGGTGTACTAAATTGGATAGAATTAAGTTGATTACCGTTATGAGTGGGAACATTGTAACAGCTCTGGAGGCAAGAGATTGCATTAGGGCTTTAGCGTTTTACCGATCTTTCTAGCCCTGCGGAGCCTATATAAAATAAACTCACTTGGAGTGTTTAGTCGACGCATGGGAGTCGCTGGCCTCGGGCCTGCCGGCCCTGCGTCCTACGACCTTGCTGTTTTTAGTGTCAATGTATAATTTTTAGTCTGCTGACGCAGACATTTTTGATAAAAGACAGTGAAGTGTTCAATGATTTGGTTGAGTAGAAGATTAATTTGGAAAGAATTTGAAAGTTTTGAAAGATTTCTAAACAAATTAGGCTTTAGAGCCTGAAATATTTAGATGGTTTATTTAAACAAAGACAATTTTATATGCATATCTGAAGTAATACTACTAAGTTTCGAGAGATTATGAGTTGTATTAGGACTCTTCAACATGACCATATAAAGCTATACTACTATCCTAATTCAGAAGATAAGTGGTATATTTTGGGAAACACGTATACCTTCCCTGGACATGTTGAAGAAAGTAGTGTTTTTGTTTGTACAAGATTCGTTTTAAATAAGTTTCACCACAAGGTAAGATATATATTTTTGATATTTTCTTTAATAATTTTCTCCGTTGTGGTTTTGATTTTGGACCGTTATCTCTTTAATTAAGTTGTAAAAGTAAGTTCCGGATTAGATTTATTTCAAAACTTTGTGAGTTTTATGACTGGATGACTATTTTATTTTTGGTCATGAGATCCACTTTTAACCAATCAATAAACAAGAATATATTAATGAAGTATATAATGAATTTTAAAAGTGTAGGCGACAATTGTGACAACTACCTTGCGACCTCAAACTTTGTGACGATTGTGAAACTAGTAAATAAGTATTGTTCGATAAATAAATAAATAATACTTAAATTTAAGTAGCTTTTATGAAATACGAAATCCATATTAGGAGAATATCTAAAATTAATTTTCTTGCTTAACATTTTGAGAAATAATTGCGAATCATTCTTCTGATATCTGTTTCAAACCTTTATATTCAAACTGCTTACGTAACTGCGGAAGTATTGCTCAAAATTTTATTTTAAAATATTTTCGAATACATACTCTAGCTCCCACGCTCTTAATTCCATTGTGCGGGTACTACATGAGTCACTGGATTTCAAGAATTATAATTGTGCTGCCTCAATGCCCCTTTCCCCACCTGGAAGAAGATACAGTGAAGATAAGCTTGCGGGGGACCATATCCAATTAGGCCTTTAAAGTGTTTTAAGAATAAAATGTTTATAAGATTTAGAAAAAGCTGGGAAAGAGGCCGCTGATAACAGGATCGGCCTGAAGAAAGAAACAAAGCCCGAAGAAAGGAAACAAAAACCAAAATCAACATTAAACACATCAAGCATTTTCTTCTACCTGTGATTTATAGATGACGATGGAGACATGGTGTTAGATTCAGCGGATAACTGCCTTGTGGTGTCAAATCCCTTGCAGACCGACGGAGATGGCGATGGTGTAGGTGACGATTGTGATAACTGCCCTGCAACGTCAAACACCGCGCAGACCGACACGGACGGCGACGGTCTAGGCGACATATGTGACACATTGAGTAAGCAATAAGTTGAACTATATTAAAAACGAGTGCAAAATCGGCAGGCGTTCTGTGTTTAACTGAATCTGTGCAGTTTGTTTTTGAACTTCAAAATTTTGAACATTCAAATCGGCTAAACTTCATTCATGAACATCAAAGCATCATATCGTACTGATTTTCAATGCATTCTAATATGATCACTAAATAGATTCATCAGGTTTGTTGGTAAACATTATAAATGATTTCATTTGAACAAAACCAAAATGTAACTCATGGTCGATAGGCATCATCAGAATGATGCTTGTTGATCCTTACTTCCGGTTGGACGAATCCCGGCCGACGAGGGTGTTTTATCAGCCAGGAGAGGATCATACACGTGACTAAGGAAGTGGGCCCCCTCGTCTCTCCCTCTTCGATAAACACTTCCGCCATACTTTCCGCAAGGTGCTTAGAATTACGAACATGGTGTTCTGTACCTCCTACCAGGGGACCTAAAATGTCTGCTAGTGCTCGAGATGTCTGGTAACCTATAGTGCCAGTGTAATCCACGATCGGACGGACCTTATTGCCTGACTTATGAATTTTCGGGGTTCCGTAAATTCTAGGTACGTTTTCAGCTGTCGGAAAGAGGAGCTCATATTGTGATCTTGTAATTTTTTCCTCTTTCTTGAGTCTACTAAGCATGGAAACTAGCTCTCTCTTATACCGTTGGGTAGGGTCAGAGGAAAGTTGTTCATATGTTTTTTCATCATTTAACAACGCAGACCAAGCGGTCCAGCAAAACCATGTCATCAATTGGGACAATGCTAAGATCTTGTGCAAAGAGTGCGATTCAAATACAAGAAGAATCAAAGAATCCATTTGGATCAGGAGAAGAGGCCCGAACGTCATGAACAGAGACGAGGGGGCCCACTTCCTTAGTCACGTGTATGATCCTCTCCTGGCTGATAAAACACCCTCGTCGGCCGGGATTCGTCCAACCGGAAGTAAGGATCAACAAGCATCATTCTGATGATGCCTATCGACCATGATAGGCGAAACCGTCAATCGTGAGTTACATTTTGGTTTTGTTCAAATGAAATCATTAATAACATTCTAATATGACCTCCTAATATATATTCTTATATTCTTATTGTAGGTGTTTTCAAATTTGAACGAGAATTCTACTGTGTACTAGAAAGCGATACTTCCCTAGCAGTCAATGTAATCCGAACTGGGGATGGAACTATAGCGTCCACTATAGGTAAGCGAATAAAGCGGGACAAATGGTACTTTTTTGGCTATATAACTTGATCAATTGAACGCGAATTCTCAAGCAGTCTTTTCAGATGCTACACAAAGAAATGGTTCCTCGTCGTATTTCCATGCATCGCCCAGACCTATTAGTGGCATATAACCGTTTATTGCAGCTTCTCTTAAATTGATTGCAATTCATCAAATGAACATTAAATTAAAGGTGAAAGGGGCTTGCTTGAAATGCCATTTGCATTAATAAGAATCGTGACGTAAAGGTTAATACCTTGATGAATTTGTTTATTACTTCTAGCGCTTGATGCAGAAAACATCAACTCAGCTGACGCAGACTATACAGTACCGGATAACGTTACCTTGACTACTGGTGTAAACATGGTCACATTTGATGTAACCATAGTCGGCGACACGGATGTTGAAGAAACCGAGTGCTTTGAAGTAACCCTTACAGCTGCTTCAGCAGGAAGTCTTGCAGATTGCCACATTACGACAACTGTATGCATCAAAGATGATGATATGATGAGTAAGTGATGTTTCTACTTGAACTCTTTCATGAACATCAAAGCATCATATCGTACTGATTTTCAATGCATTCTAATCTCACCTCCTAACATGATTGTATTCTCATATTCTCATTGCAGGTGTTTTCAAATTTGAACGAGAATTCTACTGTGTTCTAGAAAGCGATAGTTCCCTAGCAGTCAATGTAATCCGAACTGGGGATGGAACTGAAGCGTCCACTTTAGGTAAGCGAATGAAGAGGGACAAATGGTACTTTTTCTGGCTATATAACTTGATCAATTGAATTTCCATGCATCGCCCAGACCTATTAGTGGTATATAACCCTTTATAATAATTTGTTTATTACTTCTAGCGCTTGGTGCAGAAAACATCAACTCAGCTGACGCAGACTATACAGTACCGGATAACGTTACCTTGACTACTGGTGTAAACATGGTCACATTTGATGTAACCATAGTCGGCGACACGGATGTTGAAGAAACCGAGTGCTTTGAAGTAACCCTTACAGCTGCTTCAGCAGGAAGTCTTGCAGATTGCCACATTACGACAACTGTATGCATCAAAGATGATGATATGATGAGTAAGTGATGTTTCTACTTGAACTCTTTCATGAACATCAAAGCATCATATCGTACTGATTTTCAATGCATTCTAATCTCACCTCCTAACATGATTGTATTCTCATATTCTCATTGCAGGTGTTTTCAAATTTGAACGAGAATTCTACTGTGTTCTAGAAAGCGATAGTTCCCTAGCAGTCAATGTAATCCGAACTGGGGATGGAACTGAAGCGTCCACTTTAGGTAAGCGAATGAAGAGGGACAAATGGTACTTTTTCTGGCTATATAACTTGATCAATTGAATTTCCATGCATCGCCCAGACCTATTAGTGGTATATAACCCTTTATAATAATTTGTTTATTACTTCTAGCGCTTGGTGCAGAAAACATCAACTCAGCTGACGCAGACTATACAGTACCGGATAACGTTACCTTGACTACTGGTGTAAACATGGTCACATTTGATGTAACCATAGTCGGCGACACGGATGTTGAAGAAACCGAGTGCTTTGAAGTAACCCTTACAGCTGCTTCAGCAGGAAGTCTTGCAGATTGCCACATTACGACAACTGTATGCATCAAAGATGATGATATGATGAGTAAGTGATGTTTCTACTTGAACTCTTTCATGAACATCAAAGCATCATATCGTACTGATTTTCAATGCATTCTAATCTCACCTCCTAACATGATTGTATTCTCATATTCTCATTGCAGGTGTTTTCAAATTTGAACGAGAATTCTACTGTGTTCTAGAAAGCGATAGTTCCCTAGCAGTCAATGTAATCCGAACTGGGGATGGAACTGAAGCGTCCACTTTAGGTAAGCGAATGAAGAGGGACAAATGGTACTTTTTCTGGCTATATAACTTGATCAATTGAATTTCCATGCATCGCCCAGACCTATTAGTGGTATATAACCCTTTATAATAATTTGTTTATTACTTCTAGCGCTTGGTGCAGAAAACATCAACTCAGCTGACGCAGACTATACAGTACCGGATAATGTTACCTTGACTACTGGTGTAAACATGGTCACATTTGATGTAACCATAGTCGGCGACACGGATGTTGAAGAAACCGAGTGCTTTGAAGTAACCCTTACAGCTGCTTCAGCAGGAAGTCTTGCAGATTGCCACATTACGACAACTGTATGCATCAAAGATGATGATATGATGAGTAAGTGATGTTTCTACTTGAACTCTTTCATGAACATCAAAGCATCATATCGTACTGATTTTCAATGCATTCTAATCTCACCTCCTAACATGATTGTATTCTCATATTCTCATTGCAGGTGTTTTCAAATTTGAACGAGAATTCTACTGTGTTCTAGAAAGCGATAGTTCCCTAGCAGTCAATGTAATCCGAACTGGGGATGGAACTGAAGCGTCCACTTTAGGTAAGCGAATGAAGAGGGACAAATGGTACTTTTTCTGGCTATATAACTTGATCAATTGAATTTCCATGCATCGCCCAGACCTATTAGTGGTATATAACCCTTTATAATAATTTGTTTATTACTTCTAGCGCTTGGTGCAGAAAACATCAACTCAGCTGACGCAGACTATACAGTACCGGATAACGTTACCTTGACTACTGGTGTAAACATGGTCACATTTGATGTAACCATAGTCGGCGACACGGATGTTGAAGAAACCGAGTGCTTTGAAGTAACCCTTACAGCTGCTTCAGCAGGAAGTCTTGCAGATTGCCACATTACGACAACTGTATGCATCAAAGATGATGATATGATGAGTAAGTGATGTTTCTACTTGAACTCTTTCATGAACATCAAAGCATCATATCGTACTGATTTTCAATGCATTCTAATCTCACCTCCTAACATGATTGTATTCTCATATTCTCATTGCAGGTGTTTTCAAATTTGAACGAGAATTCTACTGTGTTCTAGAAAGCGATAGTTCCCTAGCAGTCAATGTAATCCGAACTGGGGATGGAACTGAAGCGTCCACTTTAGGTAAGCGAATGAAGAGGGACAAATGGTACTTTTTCTGGCTATATAACTTGATCAATTGAATTTCCATGCATCGCCCAGACCTATTAGTGGTATATAACCCTTTATAATAATTTGTTTATTACTTCTAGCGCTTGGTGCAGAAAACATCAACTCAGCTGACGCAGACTATACAGTACCGGATAACGTTACCTTGACTACTGGTGTAAACATGGTCACATTTGATGTAACCATAGTCGGCGACACGGATGTTGAAGAAACCGAGTGCTTTGAAGTAACCCTTACAGCTGCTTCAGCAGGAAGTCTTGCAGATTGCCACATTACGACAACTGTATGCATCAAAGATGATGATATGATGAGTAAGTGATGTTTCTACTTGAACTCTTTCATGAACATCAAAGCATCATATCGTACTGATTTTCAATGCATTCTAATCTCACCTCCTAACATGATTGTATTCTCATATTCTCATTGCAGGTGTTTTCAAATTTGAACGAGAATTCTACTGTGTTCTAGAAAGCGATAGTTCCCTAGCAGTCAATGTAATCCGAACTGGGGATGGAACTGAAGCGTCCACTTTAGGTAAGCGAATGAAGAGGGACAAATGGTACTTTTTCTGGCTATATAACTTGATCAATTGAATTTCCATGCATCGCCCAGACCTATTAGTGGTATATAACCCTTTATAATAATTTGTTTATTACTTCTAGCGCTTGGTGCAGAAAACATCAACTCAGCTGACGCAGACTATACAGTACCGGATAACGTTACCTTGACTACTGGTGTAAACATGGTCACATTTGATGTAACCATAGTCGGCGACACGGATGTTGAAGAAACCGAGTGCTTTGAAGTAACCCTTACAGCTGCTTCAGCAGGAAGTCTTGCAGATTGCCACATTACGACAACTGTATGCATCAAAGATGATGATATGATGAGTAAGTGATGTTTCTACTTGAACTCTTTCATGAACATCAAAGCATCATATCGTACTGATTTTCAATGCATTCTAATCTCACCTCCTAACATGATTGTATTCTCATATTCTCATTGCAGGTGTTTTCAAATTTGAACGAGAATTCTACTGTGTTCTAGAAAGCGATAGTTCCCTAGCAGTCAATGTAATCCGAACTGGGGATGGAACTGAAGCGTCCACTTTAGGTAAGCGAATGAAGAGGGACAAATGGTACTTTTTCTGGCTATATAACTTGATCAATTGAATTTCCATGCATCGCCCAGACCTATTAGTGGTATATAACCCTTTATAATAATTTGTTTATTACTTCTAGCGCTTGGTGCAGAAAACATCAACTCAGCTGACGCAGACTATACAGTACCGGATAACGTTACCTTGACTACTGGTGTAAACATGGTCACATTTGATGTAACCATAGTCGGCGACACGGATGTTGAAGAAACCGAGTGCTTTGAAGTAACCCTTACAGCTGCTTCAGCAGGAAGTCTTGCAGATTGCCACATTACGACAACTGTATGCATCAAAGATGATGATATGATGAGTAAGTGATGTTTCTACTTGAACTCTTTCATGAACATCAAAGCATCATATCGTACTGATTTTCAATGCATTCTAATCTCACCTCAGTCCTAACATGATTGTATTCTCATATTCTCATTGCAGGTGTTTTCAAATTTGAACGAGAATTCTACTGTGTTCTAGAAAGCGATAGTTCCCTAGCAGTCAATGTAATCCGAACTGGGGATGGAACTGAAGCGTCCACTTTAGGTAAGCGAATGAAGAGGGACAAATGGTACTTTTTCTGGCTATATAACTTGATCAATTGAATTTCCATGCATCGCCCAGACCTATTAGTGGTATATAACCCTTTATAATAATTTGTTTATTACTTCTAGCGCTTGGTGCAGAAAACATCAACTCAGCTGACGCAGACTATACAGTACCGGATAACGTTACCTTGACTACTGGTGTAAACATGGTCACATTTGATGTAACCATAGTCGGCGACACGGATGTTGAAGAAACCGAGTGCTTTGAAGTAACCCTTACAGCTGCTTCAGCAGGAAGTCTTGCAGATTGCCACATTACGACAACTGTATGCATCAAAGATGATGATATGATGAGTAAGTGATGTTTCTACTTGAACTCTTTCATGAACATCAAAGCATCATATCGTACTGATTTTCAATGCATTCTAATCTCACCTCCTAACATGATTGTATTCTCATATTCTCATTGCAGGTGTTTTCAAATTTGAACGAGAATTCTACTGTGTTCTAGAAAGCGATAGTTCCCTAGCAGTCAATGTAATCCGAACTGGGGATGGAACTGAAGCGTCCACTTTAGGTAAGCGAATGAAGAGGGACAAATGGTACTTTTTCTGGCTATATAACTTGATCAATTGAATTTCCATGCATCGCCCAGACCTATTAGTGGTATATAACCCTTTATAATAATTTGTTTATTACTTCTAGCGCTTGGTGCAGAAAACATCAACTCAGCTGACGCAGACTATACAGTACCGGATAACGTTACCTTGACTACTGGTGTAAACATGGTCACATTTGATGTAACCATAGTCGGCGACACGGATGTTGAAGAAACCGAGTGCTTTGAAGTAACCCTTACAGCTACTTCAGCAGGAAGTCTTGCAGATTGCCACATTACGACAACTGTATGCATCAAAGATGATGATATGATGAGTAAGTGATGTTTCTACTTGAACTCTTTCATGAACATCAAAGCATCATATCGTACTGATTTTCAATGCATTCTAATCTCACCTCCTAACATGATTGTATTCTCATATTCTCATTGCAGGTGTTTTCAAATTTGAACGAGAATTCTACTGTGTTCTAGAAAGCGATAGTTCCCTAGCAGTCAATGTAATCCGAACTGGGGATGGAACTGAAGCGTCCACTTTAGGTAAGCGAATGAAGAGGGACAAATGGTACTTTTTCTGGCTATATAACTTGATCAATTGAATTTCCATGCATCGCCCAGACCTATTAGTGGTATATAACCCTTTATAATAATTTGTTTATTACTTCTAGCGCTTGGTGCAGAAAACATCAACTCAGCTGACGCAGACTATACAGTACCGGATAACGTTACCTTGACTACTGGTGTAAACATGGTCACATTTGATGTAACCATAGTCGGCGACACGGATGTTGAAGAAACCGAGTGCTTTGAAGTAACCCTTACAGCTGCTTCAGCAGGAAGTCTTGCAGATTGCCACATTACGACAACTGTATGCATCAAAGATGATGATATGATGAGTAAGTGATGTTTCTACTTGAACTCTTTCATGAACATCAAAGCATCATATCGTACTGATTTTCAATGCATTCTAATCTCACCTCCTAACATGATTGTATTCTCATATTCTCATTGCAGGTGTTTTCAAATTTGAACGAGAATTCTACTGTGTTCTAGAAAGCGATAGTTCCCTAGCAGTCAATGTAATCCGAACTGGGGATGGAACTGAAGCGTCCACTTTAGGTAAGCGAATGAAGAGGGACAAATGGTACTTTTTCTGGCTATATAACTTGATCAATTGAATTTCCATGCATCGCCCAGACCTATTAGTGGTATATAACCCTTTATAATAATTTGTTTATTACTTCTAGCGCTTGGTGCAGAAAACATCAACTCAGCTGACGCAGACTATACAGTACCGGATAACGTTACCTTGACTACTGGTGTAAACATGGTCACATTTGATGTAACCATAGTCGGCGACACGGATGTTGAAGAAACCGAGTGCTTTGAAGTAACCCTTACAGCTGCTTCAGCAGGAAGTCTTGCAGATTGCCACATTACGACAACTGTATGCATCAAAGATGATGATATGATGAGTAAGTGATGTTTCTACTTGAACTCTTTCATGAACATCAAAGCATCATATCGTACTGATTTTCAATGCATTCTAATCTCACCTCCTAACATGATTGTATTCTCATATTCTCATTGCAGGTGTTTTCAAATTTGAACGAGAATTCTACTGTGTTCTAGAAAGCGATAGTTCCCTAGCAGTCAATGTAATCCGAACTGGGGATGGAACTGAAGCGTCCACTTTAGGTAAGCGAATGAAGAGGGACAAATGGTACTTTTTCTGGCTATATAACTTGATCAATTGAATTTCCATGCATCGCCCAGACCTATTAGTGGTATATAACCCTTTATAATAATTTGTTTATTACTTCTAGCGCTTGGTGCAGAAAACATCAACTCAGCTGACGCAGACTATACAGTACCGGATAACGTTACCTTGACTACTGGTGTAAACATGGTCACATTTGATGTAACCATAGTCGGCGACACGGATGTTGAAGAAACCGAGTGCTTTGAAGTAACCCTTACAGCTGCTTCAGCAGGAAGTCTTGCAGATTGCCACATTACGACAACTGTATGCATCAAAGATGATGATATGATGAGTAAGTGATGTTTCTACTTGAACTCTTTCATGAACATCAAAGCATCATATCGTACTGATTTTCAATGCATTCTAATCTCACCTCCTAACATGATTGTATTCTCATATTCTCATTGCAGGTGTTTTCAAATTTGAACGAGAATTCTACTGTGTTCTAGAAAGCGATAGTTCCCTAGCAGTCAATGTAATCCGAACTGGGGATGGAACTGAAGCGTCCACTTTAGGTAAGCGAATGAAGAGGGACAAATGGTACTTTTTCTGGCTATATAACTTGATCAATTGAATTTCCATGCATCGCCCAGACCTATTAGTGGTATATAACCCTTTATAATAATTTGTTTATTACTTCTAGCGCTTGGTGCAGAAAACATCAACTCAGCTGACGCAGACTATACAGTACCGGATAACGTTACCTTGACTACTGGTGTAAACATGGTCACATTTGATGTAACCATAGTCGGCGACACGGATGTTGAAGAAACCGAGTGCTTTGAAGTAACCCTTACAGCTGCTTCAGCAGGAAGTCTTGCAGATTGCCACATTACGACAACTGTATGCATCAAAGATGATGATATGATGAGTAAGTGATGTTTCTACTTGAACTCTTTCATGAACATCAAAGCATCATATCGTACTGATTTTCAATGCATTCTAATCTCACCTCCTAACATGATTGTATTCTCATATTCTCATTGCAGGTGTTTTCAAATTTGAACGAGAATTCTACTGTGTTCTAGAAAGCGATAGTTCCCTAGCAGTCAATGTAATCCGAACTGGGGATGGAACTGAAGCGTCCACTTTAGGTAAGCGAATGAAGAGGGACAAATGGTACTTTTTCTGGCTATATAACTTGATCAATTGAATTTCCATGCATCGCCCAGACCTATTAGTGGTATATAACCCTTTATAATAATTTGTTTATTACTTCTAGCGCTTGGTGCAGAAAACATCAACTCAGCTGACGCAGACTATACAGTACCGGATAACGTTACCTTGACTACTGGTGTAAACATGGTCACATTTGATGTAACCATAGTCGGCGACACGGATGTTGAAGAAACCGAGTGCTTTGAAGTAACCCTTACAGCTGCTTCAGCAGGAAGTCTTGCAGATTGCCACATTACGACAACTGTATGCATCAAAGATGATGATATGATGAGTAAGTGATGTTTCTACTTGAACTCTTTCATGAACATCAAAGCATCATATCGTACTGATTTTCAATGCATTCTAATCTCACCTCCTAACATGATTGTATTCTCATATTCTCATTGCAGGTGTTTTCAAATTTGAACGAGAATTCTACTGTGTTCTAGAAAGCGATAGTTTCCTAGCAGTCAATGTAATCCGAACTGGGGATGGAACTGAAGCGTCCACTTTAGGTAAGCGAATGAAGAGGGACAAATGGTACTTTTTCTGGCTATATAACTTGATCAATTGAATTTCCATGCATCGCCCAGACCTATTAGTGGTATATAACCCTTTATAATAATTTGTTTATTACTTCTAGCGCTTGGTGCAGAAAACATCAACTCAGCTGACGCAGACTATACAGTACCGGATAACGTTACCTTGACTACTGGTGTAAACATGGTCACATTTGATGTAACCATAGTCGGCGACACGGATGTTGAAGAAACCGAGTGCTTTGAAGTAACCCTTACAGCTGCTTCAGCAGGAAGTCTTGCAGATTGCCACATTACGACAACTGTATGCATCAAAGATGATGATATGATGAGTAAGTGATGTTTCTACTTGAACTCTTTCATGAACATCAAAGCATCATATCGTACTGATTTTCAATGCATTCTAATCTCACCTCCTAACATGATTGTATTCTCATATTCTCATTGCAGGTGTTTTCAAATTTGAACGAGAATTCTACTGTGTTCTAGAAAGCGATAGTTCCCTAGCAGTCAATGTAATCCGAACTGGGGATGGAACTGAAGCGTCCACTTTAGGTAAGCGAATGAAGAGGGACAAATGGTACTTTTTCTGGCTATATAACTTGATCAATTGAATTTCCATGCATCGCCCAGACCTATTAGTGGTATATAACCCTTTATAATAATTTGTTTATTACTTCTAGCGCTTGGTGCAGAAAACATCAACTCAGCTGACGCAGACTATACAGTACCGGATAACGTTACCTTGACTACTGGTGTAAACATGGTCACATTTGATGTAACCATAGTCGGCGACACGGATGTTGAAGAAACCGAGTGCTTTGAAGTAACCCTTACAGCTGCTTCAGCAGGAAGTCTTGCAGATTGCCACATTACGACAACTGTATGCATCAAAGATGATGATATGATGAGTAAGTGATGTTTCTACTTGAACTCTTTCATGAACATCAAAGCATCATATCGTACTGATTTTCAATGCATTCTAATCTCACCTCCTAACATGATTGTATTCTCATATTCTCATTGCAGGTGTTTTCAAATTTGAACGAGAATTCTACTGTGTTCTAGAAAGCGATAGTTCCCTAGCAGTCAATGTAATCCGAACTGGGGATGGAACTGAAGCGTCCACTTTAGGTAAGCGAATGAAGAGGGACAAATGGTACTTTTTCTGGCTATATAACTTGATCAATTGAATTTCCATGCATCGCCCAGACCTATTAGTGGTATATAACCCTTTATAATAATTTGTTTATTACTTCTAGCGCTTGGTGCAGAAAACATCAACTCAGCTGACGCAGACTATACAGTACCGGATAACGTTACCTTGACTACTGGTGTAAACATGGTCACATTTGATGTAACCATAGTCGGCGACACGGATGTTGAAGAAACCGAGTGCTTTGAAGTAACCCTTACAGCTGCTTCAGCAGGAAGTCTTGCAGATTGCCACATTACGACAACTGTATGCATCAAAGATGATGATATGATGAGTAAGTGATGTTTCTACTTGAACTCTTTCATGAACATCAAAGCATCATATCGTACTGATTTTCAATGCATTCTAATCTCACCTCCTAACATGATTGTATTCTCATATTCTCATTGCAGGTGTTTTCAAATTTGAACGAGAATTCTACTGTGTTCTAGAAAGCGATAGTTCCCTAGCAGTCAATGTAATCCGAACTGGGGATGGAACTGAAGCGTCCACTTTAGGTAAGCGAATGAAGAGGGACAAATGGTACTTTTTCTGGCTATATAACTTGATCAATTGAATTTCCATGCATCGCCCAGACCTATTAGTGGTATATAACCCTTTATAATAATTTGTTTATTACTTCTAGCGCTTGGTGCAGAAAACATCAACTCAGCTGACGCAGACTATACAGTACCGGATAACGTTACCTTGACTACTGGTGTAAACATGGTCACATTTGATGTAACCATAGTCGGCGACACGGATGTTGAAGAAACCGAGTGCTTTGAAGTAACCCTTACAGCTGCTTCAGCAGGAAGTCTTGCAGATTGCCACATTACGACAACTGTATGCATCAAAGATGATGATATGATGAGTAAGTGATGTTTCTACTTGAACTCTTTCATGAACATCAAAGCATCATATCGTACTGATTTTCAATGCATTCTAATCTCACCTCCTAACATGATTGTATTCTCATATTCTCATTGCAGGTGTTTTCAAATTTGAACGAGAATTCTACTGTGTTCTAGAAAGCGATAGTTCCCTAGCAGTCAATGTAATCCGAACTGGGGATGGAACTGAAGCGTCCACTTTAGGTAAGCGAATGAAGAGGGACAAATGGTACTTTTTCTGGCTATATAACTTGATCAATTGAATTTCCATGCATCGCCCAGACCTATTAGTGGTATATAACCCTTTATAATAATTTGTTTATTACTTCTAGCGCTTGGTGCAGAAAACATCAACTCAGCTGACGCAGACTATACAGTACCGGATAACGTTACCTTGACTACTGGTGTAAACATGGTCACATTTGATGTAACCATAGTCGGCGACACGGATGTTGAAGAAACCGAGTGCTTTGAAGTAACCCTTACAGCTGCTTCAGCAGGAAGTCTTGCAGATTGCCACATTACGACAACTGTATGCATCAAAGATGATGATATGATGAGTAAGTGATGTTTCTACTTGAACTCTTTCATGAACATCAAAGCATCATATCGTACTGATTTTCAATGCATTCTAATCTCACCTCCTAACATGATTGTATTCTCATATTCTCATTGCAGGTGTTTTCAAATTTGAACGAGAATTCTACTGTGTTCTAGAAAGCGATAGTTTCCTAGCAGTCAATGTAATCCGAACTGGGGATGGAACTGAAGCGTCCACTTTAGGTAAGCGAATGAAGAGGGACAAATGGTACTTTTTCTGGCTATATAACTTGATCAATTGAATTTCCATGCATCGCCCAGACCTATTAGTGGTATATAACCCTTTATAATAATTTGTTTATTACTTCTAGCGCTTGGTGCAGAAAACATCAACTCAGCTGACGCAGACTATACAGTACCGGATAACGTTACCTTGACTACTGGTGTAAACATGGTCACATTTGATGTAACCATAGTCGGCGACACGGATGTTGAAGAAACCGAGTGCTTTGAAGTAACCCTTACAGCTGCTTCAGCAGGAAGTCTTGCAGATTGCCACATTACGACAACTGTATGCATCAAAGATGATGATATGATGAGTAAGTGATGTTTCTACTTGAACTCTTTCATGAACATCAAAGCATCATATCGTACTGATTTTCAATGCATTCTAATCTCACCTCCTAACATGATTGTATTCTCATATTCTCATTGCAGGTGTTTTCAAATTTGAACGAGAATTCTACTGTGTTCTAGAAAGCGATAGTTCCCTAGCAGTCAATGTAATCCGAACTGGGGATGGAACTGAAGCGTCCACTTTAGGTAAGCGAATGAAGAGGGACAAATGGTACTTTTTCTGGCTATATAACTTGATCAATTGAATTTCCATGCATCGCCCAGACCTATTAGTGGTATATAACCCTTTATAATAATTTGTTTATTACTTCTAGCGCTTGGTGCAGAAAACATCAACTCAGCTGACGCAGACTATACAGTACCGGATAACGTTACCTTGACTACTGGTGTAAACATGGTCACATTTGATGTAACCATAGTCGGCGACACGGATGTTGAAGAAACCGAGTGCTTTGAAGTAACCCTTACAGCTGCTTCAGCAGGAAGTCTTGCAGATTGCCACATTACGACAACTGTATGCATCAAAGATGATGATATGATGAGTAAGTGATGTTTCTACTTGAACTCTTTCATGAACATCAAAGCATCATATCGTACTGATTTTCAATGCATTCTAATCTCACCTCCTAACATGATTGTATTCTCATATTCTCATTGCAGGTGTTTTCAAATTTGAACGAGAATTCTACTGTGTTCTAGAAAGCGATAGTTCCCTAGCAGTCAATGTAATCCGAACTGGGGATGGAACTGAAGCGTCCACTTTAGGTAAGCGAATGAAGAGGGACAAATGGTACTTTTTCTGGCTATATAACTTGATCAATTGAATTTCCATGCATCGCCCAGACCTATTAGTGGTATATAACCCTTTATAATAATTTGTTTATTACTTCTAGCGCTTGGTGCAGAAAACATCAACTCAGCTGACGCAGACTATACAGTACCGGATAACGTTACCTTGACTACTGGTGTAAACATGGTCACATTTGATGTAACCATAGTCGGCGACACGGATGTTGAAGAAACCGAGTGCTTTGAAGTAACCCTTACAGCTGCTTCAGCAGGAAGTCTTGCAGATTGCCACATTACGACAACTGTATGCATCAAAGATGATGATATGATGAGTAAGTGATGTTTCTACTTGAACTCTTTCATGAACATCAAAGCATCATATCGTACTGATTTTCAATGCATTCTAATCTCACCTCCTAACATGATTGTATTCTCATATTCTCATTGCAGGTGTTTTCAAATTTGAACGAGAATTCTACTGTGTTCTAGAAAGCGATAGTTCCCTAGCAGTCAATGTAATCCGAACTGGGGATGGAACTGAAGCGTCCACTTTAGGTAAGCGAATGAAGAGGGACAAATGGTACTTTTTCTGGCTATATAACTTGATCAATTGAATTTCCATGCATCGCCCAGACCTATTAGTGGTATATAACCCTTTATAATAATTTGTTTATTACTTCTAGCGCTTGGTGCAGAAAACATCAACTCAGCTGACGCAGACTATACAGTACCGGATAACGTTACCTTGACTACTGGTGTAAACATGGTCACATTTGATGTAACCATAGTCGGCGACACGGATGTTGAAGAAACCGAGTGCTTTGAAGTAACCCTTACAGCTGCTTCAGCAGGAAGTCTTGCAGATTGCCACATTACGACAACTGTATGCATCAAAGATGATGATATGATGAGTAAGTGATGTTTCTACTTGAACTCTTTCATGAACATCAAAGCATCATATCGTACTGATTTTCAATGCATTCTAATCTCACCTCCTAACATGATTGTATTCTCATATTCTCATTGCAGGTGTTTTCAAATTTGAACGAGAATTCTACTGTGTTCTAGAAAGCGATAGTTCCCTAGCAGTCAATGTAATCCGAACTGGGGATGGAACTGAAGCGTCCACTTTAGGTAAGCGAATGAAGAGGGACAAATGGTACTTTTTCTGGCTATATAACTTGATCAATTGAATTTCCATGCATCGCCCAGACCTATTAGTGGTATATAACCCTTTATAATAATTTGTTTATTACTTCTAGCGCTTGGTGCAGAAAACATCAACTCAGCTGACGCAGACTATACAGTACCGGATAACGTTACCTTGACTACTGGTGTAAACATGGTCACATTTGATGTAACCATAGTCGGCGACACGGATGTTGAAGAAACCGAGTGCTTTGAAGTAACCCTTACAGCTGCTTCAGCAGGAAGTCTTGCAGATTGCCACATTACGACAACTGTATGCATCAAAGATGATGATATGATGAGTAAGTGATGTTTCTACTTGAACTCTTTCATGAACATCAAAGCATCATATCGTACTGATTTTCAATGCATTCTAATCTCACCTCCTAACATGATTGTATTCTCATATTCTCATTGCAGGTGTTTTCAAATTTGAACGAGAATTCTACTGTGTTCTAGAAAGCGATAGTTCCCTAGCAGTCAATGTAATCCGAACTGGGGATGGAACTGAAGCGTCCACTTTAGGTAAGCGAATGAAGAGGGACAAATGGTACTTTTTCTGGCTATATAACTTGATCAATTGAATTTCCATGCATCGCCCAGACCTATTAGTGGTATATAACCCTTTATAATAATTTGTTTATTACTTCTAGCGCTTGGTGCAGAAAACATCAACTCAGCTGACGCAGACTATACAGTACCGGATAACGTTACCTTGACTACTGGTGTAAACATGGTCACATTTGATGTAACCATAGTCGGCGACACGGATGTTGAAGAAACCGAGTGCTTTGAAGTAACCCTTACAGCTGCTTCAGCAGGAAGTCTTGCAGATTGCCACATTACGACAACTGTATGCATCAAAGATGATGATATGATGAGTAAGTGATGTTTCTACTTGAACTCTTTCATGAACATCAAAGCATCATATCGTACTGATTTTCAATGCATTCTAATCTCACCTCCTAACATGATTGTATTCTCATATTCTCATTGCAGGTGTTTTCAAATTTGAACGAGAATTCTACTGTGTTCTAGAAAGCGATAGTTCCCTAGCAGTCAATGTAATCCGAACTGGGGATGGAACTGAAGCGTCCACTTTAGGTAAGCGAATGAAGAGGGACAAATGGTACTTTTTCTGGCTATATAACTTGATCAATTGAATTTCCATGCATCGCCCAGACCTATTAGTGGTATATAACCCTTTATAATAATTTGTTTATTACTTCTAGCGCTTGGTGCAGAAAACATCAACTCAGCTGACGCAGACTATACAGTACCGGATAACGTTACCTTGACTACTGGTGTAAACATGGTCACATTTGATGTAACCATAGTCGGCGACACGGATGTTGAAGAAACCGAGTGCTTTGAAGTAACCCTTACAGCTGCTTCAGCAGGAAGTCTTGCAGATTGCCACATTACGACAACTGTATGCATCAAAGATGATGATATGATGAGTAAGTGATGTTTCTACTTGAACTCTTTCATGAACATCAAAGCATCATATCGTACTGATTTTCAATGCATTCTAATCTCACCTCCTAACATGATTGTATTCTCATATTCTCATTGCAGGTGTTTTCAAATTTGAACGAGAATTCTACTGTGTTCTAGAAAGCGATAGTTCCCTAGCAGTCAATGTAATCCGAACTGGGGATGGAACTGAAGCGTCCACTTTAGGTAAGCGAATGAAGAGGGACAAATGGTACTTTTTCTGGCTATATAACTTGATCAATTGAATTTCCATGCATCGCCCAGACCTATTAGTGGTATATAACCCTTTATAATAATTTGTTTATTACTTCTAGCGCTTGGTGCAGAAAACATCAACTCAGCTGACGCAGACTATACAGTACCGGATAACGTTACCTTGACTACTGGTGTAAACATGGTCACATTTGATGTAACCATAGTCGGCGACACGGATGTTGAAGAAACCGAGTGCTTTGAAGTAACCCTTACAGCTGCTTCAGCAGGAAGTCTTGCAGATTGCCACATTACGACAACTGTATGCATCAAAGATGATGATATGATGAGTAAGTGATGTTTCTACTTGAACTCTTTCATGAACATCAAAGCATCATATCGTACTGATTTTCAATGCATTCTAATCTCACCTCCTAACATGATTGTATTCTCATATTCTCATTGCAGGTGTTTTCAAATTTGAACGAGAATTCTACTGTGTTCTAGAAAGCGATAGTTCCCTAGCAGTCAATGTAATCCGAACTGGGGATGGAACTGAAGCGTCCACTTTAGGTAAGCGAATGAAGAGGGACAAATGGTACTTTTTCTGGCTATATAACTTGATCAATTGAATTTCCATGCATCGCCCAGACCTATTAGTGGTATATAACCCTTTATAATAATTTGTTTATTACTTCTAGCGCTTGGTGCAGAAAACATCAACTCAGCTGACGCAGACTATACAGTACCGGATAACGTTACCTTGACTACTGGTGTAAACATGGTCACATTTGATGTAACCATAGTCGGCGACACGGATGTTGAAGAAACCGAGTGCTTTGAAGTAACCCTTACAGCTGCTTCAGCAGGAAGTCTTGCAGATTGCCACATTACGACAACTGTATGCATCAAAGATGATGATATGATGAGTAAGTGATGTTTCTACTTGAACTCTTTCATGAACATCAAAGCATCATATCGTACTGATTTTCAATGCATTCTAATCTCACCTCCTAACATGATTGTATTCTCATATTCTCATTGCAGGTGTTTTCAAATTTGAACGAGAATTCTACTGTGTTCTAGAAAGCGATAGTTCCCTAGCAGTCAATGTAATCCGAACTGGGGATGGAACTGAAGCGTCCACTTTAGGTAAGCGAATGAAGAGGGACAAATGGTACTTTTCTGGCTATATAACTTGATCAATTGAATTTCCATGCATCGCCCAGACCTATTAGTGGTATATAACCCTTTATAATAATTTGTTTATTACTTCTAGCGCTTGGTGCAGAAAACATCAACTCAGCTGACGCAGACTATACAGTACCGGATAACGTTACCTTGACTACTGGTGTAAACATGGTCACATTTGATGTAACCATAGTCGGCGACACGGATGTTGAAGAAACCGAGTGCTTTGAAGTAACCCTTACAGCTGCTTCAGCAGGAAGTCTTGCAGATTGCCACATTACGACAACTGTATGCATCAAAGATGATGATATGATGAGTAAGTGATGTTTCTACTTGAACTCTTTCATGAACATCAAAGCATCATATCGTACTGATTTTCAATGCATTCTAATCTCACCTCCTAACATGATTGTATTCTCATATTCTCATTGCAGGTGTTTTCAAATTTGAACGAGAATTCTACTGTGTTCTAGAAAGCGATAGTTCCCTAGCAGTCAATGTAATCCGAACTGGGGATGGAACTGAAGCGTCCACTTTAGGTAAGCGAATGAAGAGGGACAAATGGTACTTTTTCTGGCTATATAACTTGATCAATTGAATTTCCATGCATCGCCCAGACCTATTAGTGGTATATAACCCTTTATAATAATTTGTTTATTACTTCTAGCGCTTGGTGCAGAAAACATCAACTCAGCTGACGCAGACTATACAGTACCGGATAACGTTACCTTGACTACTGGTGTAAACATGGTCACATTTGATGTAACCATAGTCGGCGACACGGATGTTGAAGAAACCGAGTGCTTTGAAGTAACCCTTACAGCTGCTTCAGCAGGAAGTCTTGCAGATTGCCACATTACGACAACTGTATGCATCAAAGATGATGATATGATGAGTAAGTGATGTTTCTACTTGAACTCTTTCATGAACATCAAAGCATCATATCGTACTGATTTTCAATGCATTCTAATCTCACCTCCTAACATGATTGTATTCTCATATTCTCATTGCAGGTGTTTTCAAATTTGAACGAGAATTCTACTGTGTTCTAGAAAGCGATAGTTCCCTAGCAGTCAATGTAATCCGAACTGGGGATGGAACTGAAGCGTCCACTTTAGGTAAGCGAATGAAGAGGGACAAATGGTACTTTTTCTGGCTATATAACTTGATCAATTGAATTTCCATGCATCGCCCAGACCTATTAGTGGTATATAACCCTTTATAATAATTTGTTTATTACTTCTAGCGCTTGGTGCAGAAAACATCAACTCAGCTGACGCAGACTATACAGTACCGGATAACGTTACCTTGACTACTGGTGTAAACATGGTCACATTTGATGTAACCATAGTCGGCGACACGGATGTTGAAGAAACCGAGTGCTTTGAAGTAACCCTTACAGCTGCTTCAGCAGGAAGTCTTGCAGATTGCCACATTACGACAACTGTATGCATCAAAGATGATGATATGATGAGTAAGTGATGTTTCTACTTGAACTCTTTCATGAACATCAAAGCATCATATCGTACTGATTTTCAATGCATTCTAATCTCACCTCCTAACATGATTGTATTCTCATATTCTCATTGCAGGTGTTTTCAAATTTGAACGAGAATTCTACTGTGTTCTAGAAAGCGATAGTTCCCTAGCAGTCAATGTAATCCGAACTGGGGATGGAACTGAAGCGTCCACTTTAGGTAAGCGAATGAAGAGGGACAAATGGTACTTTTTCTGGCTATATAACTTGATCAATTGAATTTCCATGCATCGCCCAGACCTATTAGTGGTATATAACCCTTTATAATAATTTGTTTATTACTTCTAGCGCTTGGTGCAGAAAACATCAACTCAGCTGACGCAGACTATACAGTACCGGATAACGTTACCTTGACTACTGGTGTAAACATGGTCACATTTGATGTAACCATAGTCGGCGACACGGATGTTGAAGAAACCGAGTGCTTTGAAGTAACCCTTACAGCTGCTTCAGCAGGAAGTCTTGCAGATTGCCACATTACGACAACTGTATGCATCAAAGATGATGATATGATGAGTAAGTGATGTTTCTACTTGAACTCTTTCATGAACATCAAAGCATCATATCGTACTGATTTTCAATGCATTCTAATCTCACCTCCTAACATGATTGTATTCTCATATTCTCATTGCAGGTGTTTTCAAATTTGAACGAGAATTCTACTGTGTTCTAGAAAGCGATAGTTCCCTAGCAGTCAATGTAATCCGAACTGGGGATGGAACTGAAGCGTCCACTTTAGGTAAGCGAATGAAGAGGGACAAATGGTACTTTTTCTGGCTATATAACTTGATCAATTGAATTTCCATGCATCGCCCAGACCTATTAGTGGTATATAACCCTTTATAATAATTTGTTTATTACTTCTAGCGCTTGGTGCAGAAAACATCAACTCAGCTGACGCAGACTATACAGTACCGGATAACGTTACCTTGACTACTGGTGTAAACATGGTCACATTTGATGTAACCATAGTCGGCGACACGGATGTTGAAGAAACCGAGTGCTTTGAAGTAACCCTTACAGCTGCTTCAGCAGGAAGTCTTGCAGATTGCCACATTACGACAACTGTATGCATCAAAGATGATGATATGATGAGTAAGTGATGTTTCTACTTGAACTCTTTCATGAACATCAAAGCATCATATCGTACTGATTTTCAATGCATTCTAATCTCACCTCCTAACATGATTGTATTCTCATATTCTCATTGCAGGTGTTTTCAAATTTGAACGAGAATTCTACTGTGTTCTAGAAAGCGATAGTTCCCTAGCAGTCAATGTAATCCGAACTGGGGATGGAACTGAAGCGTCCACTTTAGGTAAGCGAATGAAGAGGGACAAATGGTACTTTTTCTGGCTATATAACTTGATCAATTGAATTTCCATGCATCGCCCAGACCTATTAGTGGTATATAACCCTTTATAATAATTTGTTTATTACTTCTAGCGCTTGGTGCAGAAAACATCAACTCAGCTGACGCAGACTATACAGTACCGGATAACGTTACCTTGACTACTGGTGTAAACATGGTCACATTTGATGTAACCATAGTCGGCGACACGGATGTTGAAGAAACCGAGTGCTTTGAAGTAACCCTTACAGCTGCTTCAGCAGGAAGTCTTGCAGATTGCCACATTACGACAACTGTATGCATCAAAGATGATGATATGATGAGTAAGTGATGTTTCTACTTGAACTCTTTCATGAACATCAAAGCATCATATCGTACTGATTTTCAATGCATTCTAATCTCACCTCCTAACATGATTGTATTCTCATATTCTCATTGCAGGTGTTTTCAAATTTGAACGAGAATTCTACTGTGTTCTAGAAAGCGATAGTTCCCTAGCAGTCAATGTAATCCGAACTGGGGATGGAACTGAAGCGTCCACTTTAGGTAAGCGAATGAAGAGGGACAAATGGTACTTTTTCTGGCTATATAACTTGATCAATTGAATTTCCATGCATCGCCCAGACCTATTAGTGGTATATAACCCTTTATAATAATTTGTTTATTACTTCTAGCGCTTGGTGCAGAAAACATCAACTCAGCTGACGCAGACTATACAGTACCGGATAACGTTACCTTGACTACTGGTGTAAACATGGTCACATTTGATGTAACCATAGTCGGCGACACGGATGTTGAAGAAACCGAGTGCTTTGAAGTAACCCTTACAGCTGCTTCAGCAGGAAGTCTTGCAGATTGCCACATTACGACAACTGTATGCATCAAAGATGATGATATGATGAGTAAGTGATGTTTCTACTTGAACTCTTTCATGAACATCAAAGCATCATATCGTACTGATTTTCAATGCATTCTAATCTCACCTCCTAACATGATTGTATTCTCATATTCTCATTGCAGGTGTTTTCAAATTTGAACGAGAATTCTACTGTGTTCTAGAAAGCGATAGTTCCCTAGCAGTCAATGTAATCCGAACTGGGATGGAACTGAAGCGTCCACTTTAGGTAAGCGAATGAAGAGGGACAAATGGTACTTTTTCTGGCTATATAACTTGATCAATTGAATTTCCATGCATCGCCCAGACCTATTAGTGGTATATAACCCTTTATAATAATTTGTTTATTACTTCTAGCGCTTGGTGCAGAAAACATCAACTCAGCTGACGCAGACTATACAGTACCGGATAACGTTACCTTGACTACTGGTGTAAACATGGTCACATTTGATGTAACCATAGTCGGCGACACGGATGTTGAAGAAACCGAGTGCTTTGAAGTAACCCTTACAGCTGCTTCAGCAGGAAGTCTTGCAGATTGCCACATTACGACAACTGTATGCATCAAAGATGATGATATGATGAGTAAGTGATGTTTCTACTTGAACTCTTTCATGAACATCAAAGCATCATATCGTACTGATTTTCAATGCATTCTAATCTCACCTCCTAACATGATTGTATTCTCATATTCTCATTGCAGGTGTTTTCAAATTTGAACGAGAATTCTACTGTGTTCTAGAAAGCGATAGTTCCCTAGCAGTCAATGTAATCCGAACTGGGGATGGAACTGAAGCGTCCACTTTAGGTAAGCGAATGAAGAGGGACAAATGGTACTTTTTCTGGCTATATAACTTGATCAATTGAATTTCCATGCATCGCCCAGACCTATTAGTGGTATATAACCCTTTATAATAATTTGTTTATTACTTCTAGCGCTTGGTGCAGAAAACATCAACTCAGCTGACGCAGACTATACAGTACCGGATAACGTTACCTTGACTACTGGTGTAAACATGGTCACATTTGATGTAACCATAGTCGGCGACACGGATGTTGAAGAAACCGAGTGCTTTGAAGTAACCCTTACAGCTGCTTCAGCAGGAAGTCTTGCAGATTGCCACATTACGACAACTGTATGCATCAAAGATGATGATATGATGAGTAAGTGATGTTTCTACTTGAACTCTTTCATGAACATCAAAGCATCATATCGTACTGATTTTCAATGCATTCTAATCTCACCTCCTAACATGATTGTATTCTCATATTCTCATTGCAGGTGTTTTCAAATTTGAACGAGAATTCTACTGTGTTCTAGAAAGCGATAGTTCCCTAGCAGTCAATGTAATCCGAACTGGGGATGGAACTGAAGCGTCCACTTTAGGTAAGCGAATGAAGAGGGACAAATGGTACTTTTTCTGGCTATATAACTTGATCAATTGAATTTCCATGCATCGCCCAGACCTATTAGTGGTATATAACCCTTTATAATAATTTGTTTATTACTTCTAGCGCTTGGTGCAGAAAACATCAACTCAGCTGACGCAGACTATACAGTACCGGATAACGTTACCTTGACTACTGGTGTAAACATGGTCACATTTGATGTAACCATAGTCGGCGACACGGATGTTGAAGAAACCGAGTGCTTTGAAGTAACCCTTACAGCTGCTTCAGCAGGAAGTCTTGCAGATTGCCACATTACGACAACTGTATGCATCAAAGATGATGATATGATGAGTAAGTGATGTTTCTACTTGAACTCTTTCATGAACATCAAAGCATCATATCGTACTGATTTTCAATGCATTCTAATCTCACCTCCTAACATGATTGTATTCTCATATTCTCATTGCAGGTGTTTTCAAATTTGAACGAGAATTCTACTGTGTTCTAGAAAGCGATAGTTCCTAGCAGTCAATGTAATCCGAACTGGGGATGGAACTGAAGCGTCCACTTTAGGTAAGCGAATGAAGAGGGACAAATGGTACTTTTTCTGGCTATATAACTTGATCAATTGAATTTCCATGCATCGCCCAGACCTATTAGTGGTATATAACCCTTTATAATAATTTGTTTATTACTTCTAGCGCTTGGTGCAGAAAACATCAACTCAGCTGACGCAGACTATACAGTACCGGATAACGTTACCTTGACTACTGGTGTAAACATGGTCACATTTGATGTAACCATAGTCGGCGACACGGATGTTGAAGAAACCGAGTGCTTTGAAGTAACCCTTACAGCTGCTTCAGCAGGAAGTCTTGCAGATTGCCACATTACGACAACTGTATGCATCAAAGATGATGATATGATGAGTAAGTGATGTTTCTACTTGAACTCTTTCATGAACATCAAAGCATCATATCGTACTGATTTTCAATGCATTCTAATCTCACCTCCTAACATGATTGTATTCTCATATTCTCATTGCAGGTGTTTTCAAATTTGAACGAGAATTCTACTGTGTTCTAGAAAGCGATAGTTCCCTAGCAGTCAATGTAATCCGAACTGGGGATGGAACTGAAGCGTCCACTTTAGGTAAGCGAATGAAGAGGGACAAATGGTACTTTTTCTGGCTATATAACTTGATCAATTGAATTTCCATGCATCGCCCAGACCTATTAGTGGTATATAACCCTTTATAATAATTTGTTTATTACTTCTAGCGCTTGGTGCAGAAAACATCAACTCAGCTGACGCAGACTATACAGTACCGGATAACGTTACCTTGACTACTGGTGTAAACATGGTCACATTTGATGTAACCATAGTCGGCGACACGGATGTTGAAGAAACCGAGTGCTTTGAAGTAACCCTTACAGCTGCTTCAGCAGGAAGTCTTGCAGATTGCCACATTACGACAACTGTATGCATCAAAGATGATGATATGATGAGTAAGTGATGTTTCTACTTGAACTCTTTCATGAACATCAAAGCATCATATCGTACTGATTTTCAATGCATTCTAATCTCACCTCCTAACATGATTGTATTCTCATATTCTCATTGCAGGTGTTTTCAAATTTGAACGAGAATTCTACTGTGTTCTAGAAAGCGATAGTTCCCTAGCAGTCAATGTAATCCGAACTGGGGATGGAACTGAAGCGTCCACTTTAGGTAAGCGAATGAAGAGGGACAAATGGTACTTTTTCTGGCTATATAACTTGATCAATTGAATTTCCATGCATCGCCCAGACCTATTAGTGGTATATAACCCTTTATAATAATTTGTTTATTACTTCTAGCGCTTGGTGCAGAAAACATCAACTCAGCTGACGCAGACTATACAGTACCGGATAACGTTACCTTGACTACTGGTGTAAACATGGTCACATTTGATGTAACCATAGTCGGCGACACGGATGTTGAAGAAACCGAGTGCTTTGAAGTAACCCTTACAGCTGCTTCAGCAGGAAGTCTTGCAGATTGCCACATTACGACAACTGTATGCATCAAAGATGATGATATGATGAGTAAGTGATGTTTCTACTTGAACTCTTTCATGAACATCAAAGCATCATATCGTACTGATTTTCAATGCATTCTAATCTCACCTCCTAACATGATTGTATTCTCATATTCTCATTGCAGGTGTTTTCAAATTTGAACGAGAATTCTACTGTGTTCTAGAAAGCGATAGTTCCCTAGCAGTCAATGTAATCCGAACTGGGGATGGAACTGAAGCGTCCACTTTAGGTAAGCGAATGAAGAGGGACAAATGGTACTTTTTCTGGCTATATAACTTGATCAATTGAATTTCCATGCATCGCCCAGACCTATTAGTGGTATATAACCCTTTATAATAATTTGTTTATTACTTCTAGCGCTTGGTGCAGAAAACATCAACTCAGCTGACGCAGACTATACAGTACCGGATAACGTTACCTTGACTACTGGTGTAAACATGGTCACATTTGATGTAACCATAGTCGGCGACACGGATGTTGAAGAAACCGAGTGCTTTGAAGTAACCCTTACAGCTGCTTCAGCAGGAAGTCTTGCAGATTGCCACATTACGACAACTGTATGCATCAAAGATGATGATATGATGAGTAAGTGATGTTTCTACTTGAACTCTTTCATGAACATCAAAGCATCATATCGTACTGATTTTCAATGCATTCTAATCTCACCTCCTAACATGATTGTATTCTCATATTCTCATTGCAGGTGTTTTCAAATTTGAACGAGAATTCTACTGTGTTCTAGAAAGCGATAGTTCCCTAGCAGTCAATGTAATCCGAACTGGGGATGGAACTGAAGCGTCCACTTTAGGTAAGCGAATGAAGAGGGACAAATGGTACTTTTTCTGGCTATATAACTTGATCAATTGAATTTCCATGCATCGCCCAGACCTATTAGTGGTATATAACCCTTTATAATAATTTGTTTATTACTTCTAGCGCTTGGTGCAGAAAACATCAACTCAGCTGACGCAGACTATACAGTACCGGATAACGTTACCTTGACTACTGGTGTAAACATGGTCACATTTGATGTAACCATAGTCGGCGACACGGATGTTGAAGAAACCGAGTGCTTTGAAGTAACCCTTACAGCTGCTTCAGCAGGAAGTCTTGCAGATTGCCACATTACGACAACTGTATGCATCAAAGATGATGATATGATGAGTAAGTGATGTTTCTACTTGAACTCTTTCATGAACATCAAAGCATCATATCGTACTGATTTTCAATGCATTCTAATCTCACCTCCTAACATGATTGTATTCTCATATTCTCATTGCAGGTGTTTTCAAATTTGAACGAGAATTCTACTGTGTTCTAGAAAGCGATAGTTCCCTAGCAGTCAATGTAATCCGAACTGGGGATGGAACTGAAGCGTCCACTTTAGGTAAGCGAATGAAGAGGGACAAATGGTACTTTTTCTGGCTATATAACTTGATCAATTGAATTTCCATGCATCGCCCAGACCTATTAGTGGTATATAACCCTTTATAATAATTTGTTTATTACTTCTAGCGCTTGGTGCAGAAAACATCAACTCAGCTGACGCAGACTATACAGTACCGGATAACGTTACCTTGACTACTGGTGTAAACATGGTCACATTTGATGTAACCATAGTCGGCGACACGGATGTTGAAGAAACCGAGTGCTTTGAAGTAACCCTTACAGCTGCTTCAGCAGGAAGTCTTGCAGATTGCCACATTACGACAACTGTATGCATCAAAGATGATGATATGATGAGTAAGTGATGTTTCTACTTGAACTCTTTCATGAACATCAAAGCATCATATCGTACTGATTTTCAATGCATTCTAATCTCACCTCCTAACATGATTGTATTCTCATATTCTCATTGCAGGTGTTTTCAAATTTGAACGAGAATTCTACTGTGTTCTAGAAAGCGATAGTTCCCTAGCAGTCAATGTAATCCGAACTGGGGATGGAACTGAAGCGTCCACTTTAGGTAAGCGAATGAAGAGGGACAAATGGTACTTTTTCTGGCTATATAACTTGATCAATTGAATTTCCATGCATCGCCCAGACCTATTAGTGGTATATAACCCTTTATAATAATTTGTTTATTACTTCTAGCGCTTGGTGCAGAAAACATCAACTCAGCTGACGCAGACTATACAGTACCGGATAACGTTACCTTGACTACTGGTGTAAACATGGTCACATTTGATGTAACCATAGTCGGCGACACGGATGTTGAAGAAACCGAGTGCTTTGAAGTAACCCTTACAGCTGCTTCAGCAGGAAGTCTTGCAGATTGCCACATTACGACAACTGTATGCATCAAAGATGATGATATGATGAGTAAGTGATGTTTCTACTTGAACTCTTTCATGAACATCAAAGCATCATATCGTACTGATTTTCAATGCATTCTAATCTCACCTCCTAACATGATTGTATTCTCATATTCTCATTGCAGGTGTTTTCAAATTTGAACGAGAATTCTACTGTGTTCTAGAAAGCGATAGTTCCCTAGCAGTCAATGTAATCCGAACTGGGGATGGAACTGAAGCGTCCACTTTAGGTAAGCGAATGAAGAGGGACAAATGGTACTTTTTCTGGCTATATAACTTGATCAATTGAATTTCCATGCATCGCCCAGACCTATTAGTGGTATATAACCCTTTATAATAATTTGTTTATTACTTCTAGCGCTTGGTGCAGAAAACATCAACTCAGCTGACGCAGACTATACAGTACCGGATAACGTTACCTTGACTACTGGTGTAAACATGGTCACATTTGATGTAACCATAGTCGGCGACACGGATGTTGAAGAAACCGAGTGCTTTGAAGTAACCCTTACAGCTGCTTCAGCAGGAAGTCTTGCAGATTGCCACATTACGACAACTGTATGCATCAAAGATGATGATATGATGAGTAAGTGATGTTTCTACTTGAACTCTTTCATGAACATCAAAGCATCATATCGTACTGATTTTCAATGCATTCTAATCTCACCTCCTAACATGATTGTATTCTCATATTCTCATTGCAGGTGTTTTCAAATTTGAACGAGAATTCTACTGTGTTCTAGAAAGCGATAGTTCCCTAGCAGTCAATGTAATCCGAACTGGGGATGGAACTGAAGCGTCCACTTTAGGTAAGCGAATGAAGAGGGACAAATGGTACTTTTTCTGGCTATATAACTTGATCAATTGAATTTCCATGCATCGCCCAGACCTATTAGTGGTATATAACCCTTTATAATAATTTGTTTATTACTTCTAGCGCTTGGTGCAGAAAACATCAACTCAGCTGACGCAGACTATACAGTACCGGATAACGTTACCTTGACTACTGGTGTAAACATGGTCACATTTGATGTAACCATAGTCGGCGACACGGATGTTGAAGAAACCGAGTGCTTTGAAGTAACCCTTACAGCTGCTTCAGCAGGAAGTCTTGCAGATTGCCACATTACGACAACTGTATGCATCAAAGATGATGATATGATGAGTAAGTGATGTTTCTACTTGAACTCTTTCATGAACATCAAAGCATCATATCGTACTGATTTTCAATGCATTCTAATCTCACCTCCTAACATGATTGTATTCTCATATTCTCATTGCAGGTGTTTTCAAATTTGAACGAGAATTCTACTGTGTTCTAGAAAGCGATAGTTCCCTAGCAGTCAATGTAATCCGAACTGGGGATGGAACTGAAGCGTCCACTTTAGGTAAGCGAATGAAGAGGGACAAATGGTACTTTTTCTGGCTATATAACTTGATCAATTGAATTTCCATGCATCGCCCAGACCTATTAGTGGTATATAACCCTTTATAATAATTTGTTTATTACTTCTAGCGCTTGGTGCAGAAAACATCAACTCAGCTGACGCAGACTATACAGTACCGGATAACGTTACCTTGACTACTGGTGTAAACATGGTCACATTTGATGTAACCATAGTCGGCGACACGGATGTTGAAGAAACCGAGTGCTTTGAAGTAACCCTTACAGCTGCTTCAGCAGGAAGTCTTGCAGATTGCCACATTACGACAACTGTATGCATCAAAGATGATGATATGATGAGTAAGTGATGTTTCTACTTGAACTCTTTCATGAACATCAAAGCATCATATCGTACTGATTTTCAATGCATTCTAATCTCACCTCCTAACATGATTGTATTCTCATATTCTCATTGCAGGTGTTTTCAAATTTGAACGAGAATTCTACTGTGTTCTAGAAAGCGATAGTTCCCTAGCAGTCAATGTAATCCGAACTGGGGATGGAACTGAAGCGTCCACTTTAGGTAAGCGAATGAAGAGGGACAAATGGTACTTTTTCTGGCTATATAACTTGATCAATTGAATTTCCATGCATCGCCCAGACCTATTAGTGGTATATAACCCTTTATAATAATTTGTTTATTACTTCTAGCGCTTGGTGCAGAAAACATCAACTCAGCTGACGCAGACTATACAGTACCGGATAACGTTACCTTGACTACTGGTGTAAACATGGTCACATTTGATGTAACCATAGTCGGCGACACGGATGTTGAAGAAACCGAGTGCTTTGAAGTAACCCTTACAGCTGCTTCAGCAGGAAGTCTTGCAGATTGCCACATTACGACAACTGTATGCATCAAAGATGATGATATGATGAGTAAGTGATGTTTCTACTTGAACTCTTTCATGAACATCAAAGCATCATATCGTACTGATTTTCAATGCATTCTAATCTCACCTCCTAACATGATTGTATTCTCATATTCTCATTGCAGGTGTTTTCAAATTTGAACGAGAATTCTACTGTGTTCTAGAAAGCGATAGTTCCCTAGCAGTCAATGTAATCCGAACTGGGGATGGAACTGAAGCGTCCACTTTAGGTAAGCGAATGAAGAGGGACAAATGGTACTTTTTCTGGCTATATAACTTGATCAATTGAATTTCCATGCATCGCCCAGACCTATTAGTGGTATATAACCCTTTATAATAATTTGTTTATTACTTCTAGCGCTTGGTGCAGAAAACATCAACTCAGCTGACGCAGACTATACAGTACCGGATAACGTTACCTTGACTACTGGTGTAAACATGGTCACATTTGATGTAACCATAGTCGGCGACACGGATGTTGAAGAAACCGAGTGCTTTGAAGTAACCCTTACAGCTGCTTCAGCAGGAAGTCTTGCAGATTGCCACATTACGACAACTGTATGCATCAAAGATGATGATATGATGAGTAAGTGATGTTTCTACTTGAACTCTTTCATGAACATCAAAGCATCATATCGTACTGATTTTCAATGCATTCTAATCTCACCTCCTAACATGATTGTATTCTCATATTCTCATTGCAGGTGTTTTCAAATTTGAACGAGAATTCTACTGTGTTCTAGAAAGCGATAGTTCCCTAGCAGTCAATGTAATCCGAACTGGGGATGGAACTGAAGCGTCCACTTTAGGTAAGCGAATGAAGAGGGACAAATGGTACTTTTTCTGGCTATATAACTTGATCAATTGAATTTCCATGCATCGCCCAGACCTATTAGTGGTATATAACCCTTTATAATAATTTGTTTATTACTTCTAGCGCTTGGTGCAGAAAACATCAACTCAGCTGACGCAGACTATACAGTACCGGATAACGTTACCTTGACTACTGGTGTAAACATGGTCACATTTGATGTAACCATAGTCGGCGACACGGATGTTGAAGAAACCGAGTGCTTTGAAGTAACCCTTACAGCTGCTTCAGCAGGAAGTCTTGCAGATTGCCACATTACGACAACTGTATGCATCAAAGATGATGATATGATGAGTAAGTGATGTTTCTACTTGAACTCTTTCATGAACATCAAAGCATCATATCGTACTGATTTTCAATGCATTCTAATCTCACCTCCTAACATGATTGTATTCTCATATTCTCATTGCAGGTGTTTTCAAATTTGAACGAGAATTCTACTGTGTTCTAGAAAGCGATAGTTCCCTAGCAGTCAATGTAATCCGAACTGGGGATGGAACTGAAGCGTCCACTTTAGGTAAGCGAATGAAGAGGGACAAATGGTACTTTTTCTGGCTATATAACTTGATCAATTGAATTTCCATGCATCGCCCAGACCTATTAGTGGTATATAACCCTTTATAATAATTTGTTTATTACTTCTAGCGCTTGGTGCAGAAAACATCAACTCAGCTGACGCAGACTATACAGTACCGGATAACGTTACCTTGACTACTGGTGTAAACATGGTCACATTTGATGTAACCATAGTCGGCGACACGGATGTTGAAGAAACCGAGTGCTTTGAAGTAACCCTTACAGCTGCTTCAGCAGGAAGTCTTGCAGATTGCCACATTACGACAACTGTATGCATCAAAGATGATGATATGATGAGTAAGTGATGTTTCTACTTGAACTCTTTCATGAACATCAAAGCATCATATCGTACTGATTTTCAATGCATTCTAATCTCACCTCCTAACATGATTGTATTCTCATATTCTCATTGCAGGTGTTTTCAAATTTGAACGAGAATTCTACTGTGTTCTAGAAAGCGATAGTTCCCTAGCAGTCAATGTAATCCGAACTGGGGATGGAACTGAAGCGTCCACTTTAGGTAAGCGAATGAAGAGGGACAAATGGTACTTTTTCTGGCTATATAACTTGATCAATTGAATTTCCATGCATCGCCCAGACCTATTAGTGGTATATAACCCTTTATAATAATTTGTTTATTACTTCTAGCGCTTGGTGCAGAAAACATCAACTCAGCTGACGCAGACTATACAGTACCGGATAACGTTACCTTGACTACTGGTGTAAACATGGTCACATTTGATGTAACCATAGTCGGCGACACGGATGTTGAAGAAACCGAGTGCTTTGAAGTAACCCTTACAGCTGCTTCAGCAGGAAGTCTTGCAGATTGCCACATTACGACAACTGTATGCATCAAAGATGATGATATGATGAGTAAGTGATGTTTCTACTTGAACTCTTTCATGAACATCAAAGCATCATATCGTACTGATTTTCAATGCATTCTAATCTCACCTCCTAACATGATTGTATTCTCATATTCTCATTGCAGGTGTTTTCAAATTTGAACGAGAATTCTACTGTGTTCTAGAAAGCGATAGTTCCCTAGCAGTCAATGTAATCCGAACTGGGGATGGAACTGAAGCGTCCACTTTAGGTAAGCGAATGAAGAGGGACAAATGGTACTTTTTCTGGCTATATAACTTGATCAATTGAATTTCCATGCATCGCCCAGACCTATTAGTGGTATATAACCCTTTATAATAATTTGTTTATTACTTCTAGCGCTTGGTGCAGAAAACATCAACTCAGCTGACGCAGACTATACAGTACCGGATAACGTTACCTTGACTACTGGTGTAAACATGGTCACATTTGATGTAACCATAGTCGGCGACACGGATGTTGAAGAAACCGAGTGCTTTGAAGTAACCCTTACAGCTGCTTCAGCAGGAAGTCTTGCAGATTGCCACATTACGACAACTGTATGCATCAAAGATGATGATATGATGAGTAAGTGATGTTTCTACTTGAACTCTTTCATGAACATCAAAGCATCATATCGTACTGATTTTCAATGCATTCTAATCTCACCTCCTAACATGATTGTATTCTCATATTCTCATTGCAGGTGTTTTCAAATTTGAACGAGAATTCTACTGTGTTCTAGAAAGCGATAGTTCCCTAGCAGTCAATGTAATCCGAACTGGGGATGGAACTGAAGCGTCCACTTTAGGTAAGCGAATGAAGAGGGACAAATGGTACTTTTTCTGGCTATATAACTTGATCAATTGAATTTCCATGCATCGCCCAGACCTATTAGTGGTATATAACCCTTTATAATAATTTGTTTATTACTTCTAGCGCTTGGTGCAGAAAACATCAACTCAGCTGACGCAGACTATACAGTACCGGATAACGTTACCTTGACTACTGGTGTAAACATGGTCACATTTGATGTAACCATAGTCGGCGACACGGATGTTGAAGAAACCGAGTGCTTTGAAGTAACCCTTACAGCTGCTTCAGCAGGAAGTCTTGCAGATTGCCACATTACGACAACTGTATGCATCAAAGATGATGATATGATGAGTAAGTGATGTTTCTACTTGAACTCTTTCATGAACATCAAAGCATCATATCGTACTGATTTTCAATGCATTCTAATCTCACCTCCTAACATGATTGTATTCTCATATTCTCATTGCAGGTGTTTTCAAATTTGAACGAGAATTCTACTGTGTTCTAGAAAGCGATAGTTCCCTAGCAGTCAATGTAATCCGAACTGGGGATGGAACTGAAGCGTCCACTTTAGGTAAGCGAATGAAGAGGGACAAATGGTACTTTTTCTGGCTATATAACTTGATCAATTGAATTTCCATGCATCGCCCAGACCTATTAGTGGTATATAACCCTTTATAATAATTTGTTTATTACTTCTAGCGCTTGGTGCAGAAAACATCAACTCAGCTGACGCAGACTATACAGTACCGGATAACGTTACCTTGACTACTGGTGTAAACATGGTCACATTTGATGTAACCATAGTCGGCGACACGGATGTTGAAGAAACCGAGTGCTTTGAAGTAACCCTTACAGCTGCTTCAGCAGGAAGTCTTGCAGATTGCCACATTACGACAACTGTATGCATCAAAGATGATGATATGATGAGTAAGTGATGTTTCTACTTGAACTCTTTCATGAACATCAAAGCATCATATCGTACTGATTTTCAATGCATTCTAATCTCACCTCCTAACATGATTGTATTCTCATATTCTCATTGCAGGTGTTTTCAAATTTGAACGAGAATTCTACTGTGTTCTAGAAAGCGATAGTTCCCTAGCAGTCAATGTAATCCGAACTGGGGATGGAACTGAAGCGTCCACTTTAGGTAAGCGAATGAAGAGGGACAAATGGTACTTTTTCTGGCTATATAACTTGATCAATTGAATTTCCATGCATCGCCCAGACCTATTAGTGGTATATAACCCTTTATAATAATTTGTTTATTACTTCTAGCGCTTGGTGCAGAAAACATCAACTCAGCTGACGCAGACTATACAGTACCGGATAACGTTACCTTGACTACTGGTGTAAACATGGTCACATTTGATGTAACCATAGTCGGCGACACGGATGTTGAAGAAACCGAGTGCTTTGAAGTAACCCTTACAGCTGCTTCAGCAGGAAGTCTTGCAGATTGCCACATTACGACAACTGTATGCATCAAAGATGATGATATGATGAGTAAGTGATGTTTCTACTTGAACTCTTTCATGAACATCAAAGCATCATATCGTACTGATTTTCAATGCATTCTAATCTCACCTCCTAACATGATTGTATTCTCATATTCTCATTGCAGGTGTTTTCAAATTTGAACGAGAATTCTACTGTGTTCTAGAAAGCGATAGTTCCCTAGCAGTCAATGTAATCCGAACTGGGGATGGAACTGAAGCGTCCACTTTAGGTAAGCGAATGAAGAGGGACAAATGGTACTTTTTCTGGCTATATAACTTGATCAATTGAATTTCCATGCATCGCCCAGACCTATTAGTGGTATATAACCCTTTATAATAATTTGTTTATTACTTCTAGCGCTTGGTGCAGAAAACATCAACTCAGCTGACGCAGACTATACAGTACCGGATAACGTTACCTTGACTACTGGTGTAAACATGGTCACATTTGATGTAACCATAGTCGGCGACACGGATGTTGAAGAAACCGAGTGCTTTGAAGTAACCCTTACAGCTGCTTCAGCAGGAAGTCTTGCAGATTGCCACATTACGACAACTGTATGCATCAAAGATGATGATATGATGAGTAAGTGATGTTTCTACTTGAACTCTTTCATGAACATCAAAGCATCATATCGTACTGATTTTCAATGCATTCTAATCTCACCTCCTAACATGATTGTATTCTCATATTCTCATTGCAGGTGTTTTCAAATTTGAACGAGAATTCTACTGTGTTCTAGAAAG
Organism: Amphiura filiformis; assembly: GCF_039555335.1. Taxonomy (NCBI): domain Eukaryota; kingdom Metazoa; phylum Echinodermata; class Ophiuroidea; order Amphilepidida; family Amphiuridae; genus Amphiura; species Amphiura filiformis. Next base: position 28,652,170 of record NC_092635.1, on the reverse strand, counting down.
CGATAGTTCCCTAGCAGTCAATGTAATCCGAACTGGGGATGGAACTGAAGCGTCCACTTTAGGTAAGCGAATGAAGAGGGACAAATGGTACTTTTTCTGGCTATATAACTTGATCAATTGAATTTCCATGCATCGCCCAGACCTATTAGTGGTATATAACCCTTTATAATAATTTGTTTATTACTTCTAGCGCTTGGTGCAGAAAACATCAACTCAGCTGACGCAGACTATACAGTACCGGATAACGTTACCTTGACTACTGGTGTAAACATGGTCACATTTGATGTAACCATAGTCGGCGACACGGATGTTGAAGAAACCGAGTGCTTTGAAGTAACCCTTACAGCTGCTTCAGCAGGAAGTCTTGCAGATTGCCACATTACGACAACTGTATGCATCAAAGATGATGATATGATGAGTAAGTGATGTTTCTACTTGAACTCTTTCATGAACATCAAAGCATCATATCGTACTGATTTTCAATGCATTCTAATCTCACCTCCTAACATGATTGTATTCTCATATTCTCATTGCAGGTGTTTTCAAATTTGAACGAGAATTCTACTGTGTTCTAGAAAGCGATAGTTCCCTAGCAGTCAATGTAATCCGAACTGGGGATGGAACTGAAGCGTCCACTTTAGGTAAGCGAATGAAGAGGGACAAATGGTACTTTTTCTGGCTATATAACTTGATCAATTGAATTTCCATGCATCGCCCAGACCTATTAGTGGTATATAACCCTTTATAATAATTTGTTTATTACTTCTAGCGCTTGGTGCAGAAAACATCAACTCAGCTGACGCAGACTATACAGTACCGGATAACGTTACCTTGACTACTGGTGTAAACATGGTCACATTTGATGTAACCATAGTCGGCGACACGGATGTTGAAGAAACCGAGTGCTTTGAAGTAACCCTTACAGCTGCTTCAGCAGGAAGTCTTGCAGATTGCCACATTACGACAACTGTATGCATCAAAGATGATGATATGATGAGTAAGTGATGTTTCTACTTGAACTCTTTCATGAACATCAAAGCATCATATCGTACTGATTTTCAATGCATTCTAATCTCACCTCCTAACATGATTGTATTCTCATATTCTCATTGCAGGTGTTTTCAAATTTGAACGAGAATTCTACTGTGTTCTAGAAAGCGATAGTTCCCTAGCAGTCAATGTAATCCGAACTGGGGATGGAACTGAAGCGTCCACTTTAGGTAAGCGAATGAAGAGGGACAAATGGTACTTTTTCTGGCTATATAACTTGATCAATTGAATTTCCATGCATCGCCCAGACCTATTAGTGGTATATAACCCTTTATAATAATTTGTTTATTACTTCTAGCGCTTGGTGCAGAAAACATCAACTCAGCTGACGCAGACTATACAGTACCGGATAACGTTACCTTGACTACTGGTGTAAACATGGTCACATTTGATGTAACCATAGTCGGCGACACGGATGTTGAAGAAACCGAGTGCTTTGAAGTAACCCTTACAGCTGCTTCAGCAGGAAGTCTTGCAGATTGCCACATTACGACAACTGTATGCATCAAAGATGATGATATGATGAGTAAGTGATGTTTCTACTTGAACTCTTTCATGAACATCAAAGCATCATATCGTACTGATTTTCAATGCATTCTAATCTCACCTCCTAACATGATTGTATTCTCATATTCTCATTGCAGGTGTTTTCAAATTTGAACGAGAATTCTACTGTGTTCTAGAAAGCGATAGTTCCCTAGCAGTCAATGTAATCCGAACTGGGGATGGAACTGAAGCGTCCACTTTAGGTAAGCGAATGAAGAGGGACAAATGGTACTTTTTCTGGCTATATAACTTGATCAATTGAATTTCCATGCATCGCCCAGACCTATTAGTGGTATATAACCCTTTATAATAATTTGTTTATTACTTCTAGCGCTTGGTGCAGAAAACATCAACTCAGCTGACGCAGACTATACAGTACCGGATAACGTTACCTTGACTACTGGTGTAAACATGGTCACATTTGATGTAACCATAGTCGGCGACACGGATGTTGAAGAAACCGAGTGCTTTGAAGTAACCCTTACAGCTGCTTCAGCAGGAAGTCTTGCAGATTGCCACATTACGACAACTGTATGCATCAAAGATGATGATATGATGAGTAAGTGATGTTTCTACTTGAACTCTTTCATGAACATCAAAGCATCATATCGTACTGATTTTCAATGCATTCTAATCTCACCTCCTAACATGATTGTATTCTCATATTCTCATTGCAGGTGTTTTCAAATTTGAACGAGAATTCTACTGTGTTCTAGAAAGCGATAGTTCCCTAGCAGTCAATGTAATCCGAACTGGGGATGGAACTGAAGCGTCCACTTTAGGTAAGCGAATGAAGAGGGACAAATGGTACTTTTTCTGGCTATATAACTTGATCAATTGAATTTCCATGCATCGCCCAGACCTATTAGTGGTATATAACCCTTTATAATAATTTGTTTATTACTTCTAGCGCTTGGTGCAGAAAACATCAACTCAGCTGACGCAGACTATACAGTACCGGATAACGTTACCTTGACTACTGGTGTAAACATGGTCACATTTGATGTAACCATAGTCGGCGACACGGATGTTGAAGAAACCGAGTGCTTTGAAGTAACCCTTACAGCTGCTTCAGCAGGAAGTCTTGCAGATTGCCACATTACGACAACTGTATGCATCAAAGATGATGATATGATGAGTAAGTGATGTTTCTACTTGAACTCTTTCATGAACATCAAAGCATCATATCGTACTGATTTTCAATGCATTCTAATCTCACCTCCTAACATGATTGTATTCTCATATTCTCATTGCAGGTGTTTTCAAATTTGAACGAGAATTCTACTGTGTTCTAGAAAGCGATAGTTCCCTAGCAGTCAATGTAATCCGAACTGGGGATGGAACTGAAGCGTCCACTTTAGGTAAGCGAATGAAGAGGGACAAATGGTACTTTTTCTGGCTATATAACTTGATCAATTGAATTTCCATGCATCGCCCAGACCTATTAGTGGTATATAACCCTTTATAATAATTTGTTTATTACTTCTAGCGCTTGGTGCAGAAAACATCAACTCAGCTGACGCAGACTATACAGTACCGGATAACGTTACCTTGACTACTGGTGTAAACATGGTCACATTTGATGTAACCATAGTCGGCGACACGGATGTTGAAGAAACCGAGTGCTTTGAAGTAACCCTTACAGCTGCTTCAGCAGGAAGTCTTGCAGATTGCCACATTACGACAACTGTATGCATCAAAGATGATGATATGATGAGTAAGTGATGTTTCTACTTGAACTCTTTCATGAACATCAAAGCATCATATCGTACTGATTTTCAATGCATTCTAATCTCACCTCCTAACATGATTGTATTCTCATATTCTCATTGCAGGTGTTTTCAAATTTGAACGAGAATTCTACTGTGTTCTAGAAAGCGATAGTTCCCTAGCAGTCAATGTAATCCGAACTGGGGATGGAACTGAAGCGTCCACTTTAGGTAAGCGAATGAAGAGGGACAAATGGTACTTTTTCTGGCTATATAACTTGATCAATTGAATTTCCATGCATCGCCCAGACCTATTAGTGGTATATAACCCTTTATAATAATTTGTTTATTACTTCTAGCGCTTGGTGCAGAAAACATCAACTCAGCTGACGCAGACTATACAGTACCGGATAACGTTACCTTGACTACTGGTGTAAACATGGTCACATTTGATGTAACCATAGTCGGCGACACGGATGTTGAAGAAACCGAGTGCTTTGAAGTAACCCTTACAGCTGCTTCAGCAGGAAGTCTTGCAGATTGCCACATTACGACAACTGTATGCATCAAAGATGATGATATGATGAGTAAGTGATGTTTCTACTTGAACTCTTTCATGAACATCAAAGCATCATATCGTACTGATTTTCAATGCATTCTAATCTCACCTCCTAACATGATTGTATTCTCATATTCTCATTGCAGGTGTTTTCAAATTTGAACGAGAATTCTACTGTGTTCTAGAAAGCGATAGTTCCCTAGCAGTCAATGTAATCCGAACTGGGGATGGAACTGAAGCGTCCACTTTAGGTAAGCGAATGAAGAGGGACAAATGGTACTTTTTCTGGCTATATAACTTGATCAATTGAATTTCCATGCATCGCCCAGACCTATTAGTGGTATATAACCCTTTATAATAATTTGTTTATTACTTCTAGCGCTTGGTGCAGAAAACATCAACTCAGCTGACGCAGACTATACAGTACCGGATAACGTTACCTTGACTACTGGTGTAAACATGGTCACATTTGATGTAACCATAGTCGGCGACACGGATGTTGAAGAAACCGAGTGCTTTGAAGTAACCCTTACAGCTGCTTCAGCAGGAAGTCTTGCAGATTGCACACATTACGACAACTGTATGCATCAAAGATGATGATATGATGAGTAAGTGATGTTTCTACTTGAACTCTTTCATGAACATCAAAGCATCATATCGTACTGATTTTCAATGCATTCTAATCTCACCTCCTAACATGATTGTATTCTCATATTCTCATTGCAGGTGTTTTCAAATTTGAACGAGAATTCTACTGTGTTCTAGAAAGCGATAGTTCCCTAGCAGTCAATGTAATCCGAACTGGGGATGGAACTGAAGCGTCCACTTTAGGTAAGCGAATGAAGAGGGACAAATGGTACTTTTTCTGGCTATATAACTTGATCAATTGAATTTCCATGCATCGCCCAGACCTATTAGTGGTATATAACCCTTTATAATAATTTGTTTATTACTTCTAGCGCTTGGTGCAGAAAACATCAACTCAGCTGACGCAGACTATACAGTACCGGATAACGTTACCTTGACTACTGGTGTAAACATGGTCACATTTGATGTAACCATAGTCGGCGACACGGATGTTGAAGAAACCGAGTGCTTTGAAGTAACCCTTACAGCTGCTTCAGCAGGAAGTCTTGCAGATTGCCACATTACGACAACTGTATGCATCAAAGATGATGATATGATGAGTAAGTGATGTTTCTACTTGAACTCTTTCATGAACATCAAAGCATCATATCGTACTGATTTTCAATGCATTCTAATCTCACCTCCTAACATGATTGTATTCTCATATTCTCATTGCAGGTGTTTTCAAATTTGAACGAGAATTCTACTGTGTTCTAGAAAGCGATAGTTCCCTAGCAGTCAATGTAATCCGAACTGGGGATGGAACTGAAGCGTCCACTTTAGGTAAGCGAATGAAGAGGGACAAATGGTACTTTTTCTGGCTATATAACTTGATCAATTGAATTTCCATGCATCGCCCAGACCTATTAGTGGTATATAACCCTTTATAATAATTTGTTTATTACTTCTAGCGCTTGGTGCAGAAAACATCAACTCAGCTGACGCAGACTATACAGTACCGGATAACGTTACCTTGACTACTGGTGTAAACATGGTCACATTTGATGTAACCATAGTCGGCGACACGGATGTTGAAGAAACCGAGTGCTTTGAAGTAACCCTTACAGCTGCTTCAGCAGGAAGTCTTGCAGATTGCCACATTACGACAACTGTATGCATCAAAGATGATGATATGATGAGTAAGTGATGTTTCTACTTGAACTCTTTCATGAACATCAAAGCATCATATCGTACTGATTTTCAATGCATTCTAATCTCACCTCCTAACATGATTGTATTCTCATATTCTCATTGCAGGTGTTTTCAAATTTGAACGAGAATTCTACTGTGTTCTAGAAAGCGATAGTTCCTAGCAGTCAATGTAATCCGAACTGGGGATGGAACTGAAGCGTCCACTTTAGGTAAGCGAATGAAGAGGGACAAATGGTACTTTTTCTGGCTATATAACTTGATCAATTGAATTTCCATGCATCGCCCAGACCTATTAGTGGTATATAACCCTTTATAATAATTTGTTTATTACTTCTAGCGCTTGGTGCAGAAAACATCAACTCAGCTGACGCAGACTATACAGTACCGGATAACGTTACCTTGACTACTGGTGTAAACATGGTCACATTTGATGTAACCATAGTCGGCGACACGGATGTTGAAGAAACCGAGTGCTTTGAAGTAACCCTTACAGCTGCTTCAGCAGGAAGTCTTGCAGATTGCCACATTACGACAACTGTATGCATCAAAGATGATGATATGATGAGTAAGTGATGTTTCTACTTGAACTCTTTCATGAACATCAAAGCATCATATCGTACTGATTTTCAATGCATTCTAATCTCACCTCCTAACATGATTGTATTCTCATATTCTCATTGCAGGTGTTTTCAAATTTGAACGAGAATTCTACTGTGTTCTAGAAAGCGATAGTTCCCTAGCAGTCAATGTAATCCGAACTGGGGATGGAACTGAAGCGTCCACTTTAGGTAAGCGAATGAAGAGGGACAAATGGTACTTTTTCTGGCTATATAACTTGATCAATTGAATTTCCATGCATCGCCCAGACCTATTAGTGGTATATAACCCTTTATAATAATTTGTTTATTACTTCTAGCGCTTGGTGCAGAAAACATCAACTCAGCTGACGCAGACTATACAGTACCGGATAACGTTACCTTGACTACTGGTGTAAACATGGTCACATTTGATGTAACCATAGTCGGCGACACGGATGTTGAAGAAACCGAGTGCTTTGAAGTAACCCTTACAGCTGCTTCAGCAGGAAGTCTTGCAGATTGCCACATTACGACAACTGTATGCATCAAAGATGATGATATGATGAGTAAGTGATGTTTCTACTTGAACTCTTTCATGAACATCAAAGCATCATATCGTACTGATTTTCAATGCATTCTAATCTCACCTCCTAACATGATTGTATTCTCATATTCTCATTGCAGGTGTTTTCAAATTTGAACGAGAATTCTACTGTGTTCTAGAAAGCGATAGTTCCCTAGCAGTCAATGTAATCCGAACTGGGGATGGAACTGAAGCGTCCACTTTAGGTAAGCGAATGAAGAGGGACAAATGGTACTTTTTCTGGCTATATAACTTGATCAATTGAATTTCCATGCATCGCCCAGACCTATTAGTGGTATATAACCCTTTATAATAATTTGTTTATTACTTCTAGCGCTTGGTGCAGAAAACATCAACTCAGCTGACGCAGACTATACAGTACCGGATAACGTTACCTTGACTACTGGTGTAAACATGGTCACATTTGATGTAACCATAGTCGGCGACACGGATGTTGAAGAAACCGAGTGCTTTGAAGTAACCCTTACAGCTGCTTCAGCAGGAAGTCTTGCAGATTGCCACATTACGACAACTGTATGCATCAAAGATGATGATATGATGAGTAAGTGATGTTTCTACTTGAACTCTTTCATGAACATCAAAGCATCATATCGTACTGATTTTCAATGCATTCTAATCTCACCTCCTAACATGATTGTATTCTCATATTCTCATTGCAGGTGTTTTCAAATTTGAACGAGAATTCTACTGTGTTCTAGAAAGCGATAGTTCCCTAGCAGTCAATGTAATCCGAACTGGGGATGGAACTGAAGCGTCCACTTTAGGTAAGCGAATGAAGAGGGACAAATGGTACTTTTTCTGGCTATATAACTTGATCAATTGAATTTCCATGCATCGCCCAGACCTATTAGTGGTATATAACCCTTTATAATAATTTGTTTATTACTTCTAGCGCTTGGTGCAGAAAACATCAACTCAGCTGACGCAGACTATACAGTACCGGATAACGTTACCTTGACTACTGGTGTAAACATGGTCACATTTGATGTAACCATAGTCGGCGACACGGATGTTGAAGAAACCGAGTGCTTTGAAGTAACCCTTACAGCTGCTTCAGCAGGAAGTCTTGCAGATTGCCACATTACGACAACTGTATGCATCAAAGATGATGATGATATGATGAGTAAGTGATGTTTCTACTTGAACTCTTTCATGAACATCAAAGCATCATATCGTACTGATTTTCAATGCATTCTAATCTCACCTCCTAACATGATTGTATTCTCATATTCTCATTGCAGGTGTTTTCAAATTTGAACGAGAATTCTACTGTGTTCTAGAAAGCGATAGTTCCCTAGCAGTCAATGTAATCCGAACTGGGGATGGAACTGAAGCGTCCACTTTAGGTAAGCGAATGAAGAGGGACAAATGGTACTTTTTCTGGCTATATAACTTGATCAATTGAATTTCCATGCATCGCCCAGACCTATTAGTGGTATATAACCCTTTATAATAATTTGTTTATTACTTCTAGCGCTTGGTGCAGAAAACATCAACTCAGCTGACGCAGACTATACAGTACCGGATAACGTTACCTTGACTACTGGTGTAAACATGGTCACATTTGATGTAACCATAGTCGGCGACACGGATGTTGAAGAAACCGAGTGCTTTGAAGTAACCCTTACAGCTGCTTCAGCAGGAAGTCTTGCAGATTGCCACATTACGACAACTGTATGCATCAAAGATGATGATATGATGAGTAAGTGATGTTTCTACTTGAACTCTTTCATGAACATCAAAGCATCATATCGTACTGATTTTCAATGCATTCTAATCTCACCTCCTAACATGATTGTATTCTCATATTCTCATTGCAGGTGTTTTCAAATTTGAACGAGAATTCTACTGTGTTCTAGAAAGCGATAGTTCCCTAGCAGTCAATGTAATCCGAACTGGGGATGGAACTGAAGCGTCCACTTTAGGTAAGCGAATGAAGAGGGACAAATGGTACTTTTTCTGGCTATATAACTTGATCAATTGAATTTCCATGCATCGCCCAGACCTATTAGTGGTATATAACCCTTTATAATAATTTGTTTATTACTTCTAGCGCTTGGTGCAGAAAACATCAACTCAGCTGACGCAGACTATACAGTACCGGATAACGTTACCTTGACTACTGGTGTAAACATGGTCACATTTGATGTAACCATAGTCGGCGACACGGATGTTGAAGAAACCGAGTGCTTTGAAGTAACCCTTACAGCTGCTTCAGCAGGAAGTCTTGCAGATTGCCACATTACGACAACTGTATGCATCAAAGATGATGATATGATGAGTAAGTGATGTTTCTACTTGAACTCTTTCATGAACATCAAAGCATCATATCGTACTGATTTTCAATGCATTCTAATCTCACCTCCTAACATGATTGTATTCTCATATTCTCATTGCAGGTGTTTTCAAATTTGAACGAGAATTCTACTGTGTTCTAGAAAGCGATAGTTCCCTAGCAGTCAATGTAATCCGAACTGGGGATGGAACTGAAGCGTCCACTTTAGGTAAGCGAATGAAGAGGGACAAATGGTACTTTTTCTGGCTATATAACTTGATCAATTGAATTTCCATGCATCGCCCAGACCTATTAGTGGTATATAACCCTTTATATAATTTGTTTATTACTTCTAGCGCTTGGTGCAGAAAACATCAACTCAGCTGACGCAGACTATACAGTACCGGATAACGTTACCTTGACTACTGGTGTAAACATGGTCACATTTGATGTAACCATAGTCGGCGACACGGATGTTGAAGAAACCGAGTGCTTTGAAGTAACCCTTACAGCTGCTTCAGCAGGAAGTCTTGCAGATTGCCACATTACGACAACTGTATGCATCAAAGATGATGATATGATGAGTAAGTGATGTTTCTACTTGAACTCTTTCATGAACATCAAAGCATCATATCGTACTGATTTTCAATGCATTCTAATCTCACCTCCTAACATGATTGTATTCTCATATTCTCATTGCAGGTGTTTTCAAATTTGAACGAGAATTCTACTGTGTTCTAGAAAGCGATAGTTCCCTAGCAGTCAATGTAATCCGAACTGGGGATGGAACTGAAGCGTCCACTTTAGGTAAGCGAATGAAGAGGGACAAATGGTACTTTTTCTGGCTATATAACTTGATCAATTGAATTTCCATGCATCGCCCAGACCTATTAGTGGTATATAACCCTTTATAATAATTTGTTTATTACTTCTAGCGCTTGGTGCAGAAAACATCAACTCAGCTGACGCAGACTATACAGTACCGGATAACGTTACCTTGACTACTGGTGTAAACATGGTCACATTTGATGTAACCATAGTCGGCGACACGGATGTTGAAGAAACCGAGTGCTTTGAAGTAACCCTTACAGCTGCTTCAGCTGCTTCAGCAGGAAGTCTTGCAGATTGCCACATTACGACAACTGTATGCATCAAAGATGATGATATGATGAGTAAGTGATGTTTCTACTTGAACTCTTTCATGAACATCAAAGCATCATATCGTACTGATTTTCAATGCATTCTAATCTCACCTCCTAACATGATTGTATTCTCATATTCTCATTGCAGGTGTTTTCAAATTTGAACGAGAATTCTACTGTGTTCTAGAAAGCGATAGTTCCCTAGCAGTCAATGTAATCCGAACTGGGGATGGAACTGAAGCGTCCACTTTAGGTAAGCGAATGAAGAGGGACAAATGGTACTTTTTCTGGCTATATAACTTGATCAATTGAATTTCCATGCATCGCCCAGACCTATTAGTGGTATATAACCCTTTATAATAATTTGTTTATTACTTCTAGCGCTTGGTGCAGAAAACATCAACTCAGCTGACGCAGACTATACAGTACCGGATAACGTTACCTTGACTACTGGTGTAAACATGGTCACATTTGATGTAACCATAGTCGGCGACACGGATGTTGAAGAAACCGAGTGCTTTGAAGTAACCCTTACAGCTGCTTCAGCAGGAAGTCTTGCAGATTGCCACATTACGACAACTGTATGCATCAAAGATGATGATATGATGAGTAAGTGATGTTTCTACTTGAACTCTTTCATGAACATCAAAGCATCATATCGTACTGATTTTCAATGCATTCTAATCTCACCTCCTAACATGATTGTATTCTCATATTCTCATTGCAGGTGTTTTCAAATTTGAACGAGAATTCTACTGTGTTCTAGAAAGCGATAGTTCCCTAGCAGTCAATGTAATCCGAACTGGGGATGGAACTGAAGCGTCCACTTTAGGTAAGCGAATGAAGAGGGACAAATGGTACTTTTTCTGGCTATATAACTTGATCAATTGAATTTCCATGCATCGCCCAGACCTATTAGTGGTATATAACCCTTTATAATAATTTGTTTATTACTTCTAGCGCTTGGTGCAGAAAACATCAACTCAGCTGACGCAGACTATACAGTACCGGATAACGTTACCTTGACTACTGGTGTAAACATGGTCACATTTGATGTAACCATAGTCGGCGACACGGATGTTGAAGAAACCGAGTGCTTTGAAGTAACCCTTACAGCTGCTTCAGCAGGAAGTCTTGCAGATTGCCACATTACGACAACTGTATGCATCAAAGATGATGATATGATGAGTAAGTGATGTTTCTACTTGAACTCTTTCATGAACATCAAAGCATCATATCGTACTGATTTTCAATGCATTCTAATCTCACCTCCTAACATGATTGTATTCTCATATTCTCATTGCAGGTGTTTTCAAATTTGAACGAGAATTCTACTGTGTTCTAGAAAGCGATAGTTCCCTAGCAGTCAATGTAATCCGAACTGGGGATGGAACTGAAGCGTCCACTTTAGGTAAGCGAATGAAGAGGGACAAATGGTACTTTTTCTGGCTATATAACTTGATCAATTGAATTTCCATGCATCGCCCAGACCTATTAGTGGTATATAACCCTTTATAATAATTTGTTTATTACTTCTAGCGCTTGGTGCAGAAAACATCAACTCAGCTGACGCAGACTATACAGTACCGGATAACGTTACCTTGACTACTGGTGTAAACATGGTCACATTTGATGTAACCATAGTCGGCGACACGGATGTTGAAGAAACCGAGTGCTTTGAAGTAACCCTTACAGCTGCTTCAGCAGGAAGTCTTGCAGATTGCCACATTACGACAACTGTATGCATCAAAGATGATGATATGATGAGTAAGTGATGTTTCTACTTGAACTCTTTCATGAACATCAAAGCATCATATCGTACTGATTTTCAATGCATTCTAATCTCACCTCCTAACATGATTGTATTCTCATATTCTCATTGCAGGTGTTTTCAAATTTGAACGAGAATTCTACTGTGTTCTAGAAAGCGATAGTTCCCTAGCAGTCAATGTAATCCGAACTGGGGATGGAACTGAAGCGTCCACTTTAGGTAAGCGAATGAAGAGGGACAAATGGTACTTTTTCTGGCTATATAACTTGATCAATTGAATTTCCATGCATCGCCCAGACCTATTAGTGGTATATAACCCTTTATAATAATTTGTTTATTACTTCTAGCGCTTGGTGCAGAAAACATCAACTCAGCTGACGCAGACTATACAGTACCGGATAACGTTACCTTGACTACTGGTGTAAACATGGTCACATTTGATGTAACCATAGTCGGCGACACGGATGTTGAAGAAACCGAGTGCTTTGAAGTAACCCTTACAGCTGCTTCAGCAGGAAGTCTTGCAGATTGCCACATTACGACAACTGTATGCATCAAAGATGATGATATGATGAGTAAGTGATGTTTCTACTTGAACTCTTTCATGAACATCAAAGCATCATATCGTACTGATTTTCAATGCATTCTAATCTCACCTCCTAACATGATTGTATTCTCATATTCTCATTGCAGGTGTTTTCAAATTTGAACGAGAATTCTACTGTGTTCTAGAAAGCGATAGTTCCCTAGCAGTCAATGTAATCCGAACTGGGGATGGAACTGAAGCGTCCACTTTAGGTAAGCGAATGAAGAGGGACAAATGGTACTTTTTCTGGCTATATAACTTGATCAATTGAATTTCCATGCATCGCCCAGACCTATTAGTGGTATATAACCCTTTATAATAATTTGTTTATTACTTCTAGCGCTTGGTGCAGAAAACATCAACTCAGCTGACGCAGACTATACAGTACCGGATAACGTTACCTTGACTACTGGTGTAAACATGGTCACATTTGATGTAACCATAGTCGGCGACACGGATGTTGAAGAAACCGAGTGCTTTGAAGTAACCCTTACAGCTGCTTCAGCAGGAAGTCTTGCAGATTGCCACATTACGACAACTGTATGCATCAAAGATGATGATATGATGAGTAAGTGATGTTTCTACTTGAACTCTTTCATGAACATCAAAGCATCATATCGTACTGATTTTCAATGCATTCTAATCTCACCTCCTAACATGATTGTATTCTCATATTCTCATTGCAGGTGTTTTCAAATTTGAACGAGAATTCTACTGTGTTCTAGAAAGCGATAGTTCCCTAGCAGTCAATGTAATCCGAACTGGGGATGGAACTGAAGCGTCCACTTTAAAAGCGAATGAAGAGGGACAAATGGTACTTTTTCTGGCTATATAACTTGATCAATTGAATTTCCATGCATCGCCCAGACCTATTAGTGGTATATAACCCTTTATAATAATTTGTTTATTACTTCTAGCGCTTGGTGCAGAAAACATCAACTCAGCTGACGCAGACTATACAGTACCGGATAACGTTACCTTGACTACTGGTGTAAACATGGTCACATTTGATGTAACCATAGTCGGCGACACGGATGTTGAAGAAACCGAGTGCTTTGAAGTAACCCTTACAGCTGCTTCAGCAGGAAGTCTTGCAGATTGCCACATTACGACAACTGTATGCATCAAAGATGATGATATGATGAGTAAGTGATGTTTCTACTTGAACTCTTTCATGAACATCAAAGCATCATATCGTACTGATTTTCAATGCATTCTAATCTCACCTCCTAACATGATTGTATTCTCATATTCTCATTGCAGGTGTTTTCAAATTTGAACGAGAATTCTACTGTGTTCTAGAAAGCGATAGTTCCCTAGCAGTCAATGTAATCCGAACTGGGGATGGAACTGAAGCGTCCACTTTAGGTAAGCGAATGAAGAGGGACAAATGGTACTTTTTCTGGCTATATAACTTGATCAATTGAATTTCCATGCATCGCCCAGACCTATTAGTGGTATATAACCCTTTATAATAATTTGTTTATTACTTCTAGCGCTTGGTGCAGAAAACATCAACTCAGCTGACGCAGACTATACAGTACCGGATAACGTTACCTTGACTACTGGTGTAAACATGGTCACATTTGATGTAACCATAGTCGGCGACACGGATGTTGAAGAAACCGAGTGCTTTGAAGTAACCCTTACAGCTGCTTCAGCAGGAAGTCTTGCAGATTGCCACATTACGACAACTGTATGCATCAAAGATGATGATATGATGAGTAAGTGATGTTTCTACTTGAACTCTTTCATGAACATCAAAGCATCATATCGTACTGATTTTCAATGCATTCTAATCTCACCTCCTAACATGATTGTATTCTCATATTCTCATTGCAGGTGTTTTCAAATTTGAACGAGAATTCTACTGTGTTCTAGAAAGCGATAGTTCCCTAGCAGTCAATGTAATCCGAACTGGGGATGGAACTGAAGCGTCCACTTTAGGTAAGCGAATGAAGAGGGACAAATGGTACTTTTTCTGGCTATATAACTTGATCAATTGAATTTCCATGCATCGCCCAGACCTATTAGTGGTATATAACCCTTTATAATAATTTGTTTATTACTTCTAGCGCTTGGTGCAGAAAACATCAACTCAGCTGACGCAGACTATACAGTACCGGATAACGTTACCTTGACTACTGGTGTAAACATGGTCACATTTGATGTAACCATAGTCGGCGACACGGATGTTGAAGAAACCGAGTGCTTTGAAGTAACCCTTACAGCTGCTTCAGCAGGAAGTCTTGCAGATTGCCACATTACGACAACTGTATGCATCAAAGATGATGATATGATGAGTAAGTGATGTTTCTACTTGAACTCTTTCATGAACATCATCAAAGCATCATATCGTACTGATTTTCAATGCATTCTAATCTCACCTCCTAACATGATTGTATTCTCATATTCTCATTGCAGGTGTTTTCAAATTTGAACGAGAATTCTACTGTGTTCTAGAAAGCGATAGTTCCCTAGCAGTCAATGTAATCCGAACTGGGGATGGAACTGAAGCGTCCACTTTAGGTAAGCGAATGAAGAGGGACAAATGGTACTTTTTCTGGCTATATAACTTGATCAATTGAATTTCCATGCATCGCCCAGACCTATTAGTGGTATATAACCCTTTATAATAATTTGTTTATTACTTCTAGCGCTTGGTGCAGAAAACATCAACTCAGCTGACGCAGACTATACAGTACCGGATAACGTTACCTTGACTACTGGTGTAAACATGGTCACATTTGATGTAACCATAGTCGGCGACACGGATGTTGAAGAAACCGAGTGCTTTGAAGTAACCCTTACAGCTGCTTCAGCAGGAAGTCTTGCAGATTGCCACATTACGACAACTGTATGCATCAAAGATGATGATATGATGAGTAAGTGATGTTTCTACTTGAACTCTTTCATGAACATCAAAGCATCATATCGTACTGATTTTCAATGCATTCTAATCTCACCTCCTAACATGATTGTATTCTCATATTCTCATTGCAGGTGTTTTCAAATTTGAACGAGAATTCTACTGTGTTCTAGAAAGCGATAGTTCCCTAGCAGTCAATGTAATCCGAACTGGGGATGGAACTGAAGCGTCCACTTTAGGTAAGCGAATGAAGAGGGACAAATGGTACTTTTTCTGGCTATATAACTTGATCAATTGAATTTCCATGCATCGCCCAGACCTATTAGTGGTATATAACCCTTTATAATAATTTGTTTATTACTTCTAGCGCTTGGTGCAGAAAACATCAACTCAGCTGACGCAGACTATACAGTACCGGATAACGTTACCTTGACTACTGGTGTAAACATGGTCACATTTGATGTAACCATAGTCGGCGACACGGATGTTGAAGAAACCGAGTGCTTTGAAGTAACCCTTACAGCTGCTTCAGCAGGAAGTCTTGCAGATTGCCACATTACGACAACTGTATGCATCAAAGATGATGATATGATGAGTAAGTGATGTTTCTACTTGAACTCTTTCATGAACATCAAAGCATCATATCGTACTGATTTTCAATGCATTCTAATCTCACCTCCTAACATGATTGTATTCTCATATTCTCATTGCAGGTGTTTTCAAATTTGAACGAGAATTCTACTGTGTTCTAGAAAGCGATAGTTCCCTAGCAGTCAATGTAATCCGAACTGGGGATGGAACTGAAGCGTCCACTTTAGGTAAGCGAATGAAGAGGGACAAATGGTACTTTTTCTGGCTATATAACTTGATCAATTGAATTTCCATGCATCGCCCAGACCTATTAGTGGTATATAACCCTTTATAATAATTTGTTTATTACTTCTAGCGCTTGGTGCAGAAAACATCAACTCAGCTGACGCAGACTATACAGTACCGGATAACGTTACCTTGACTACTGGTGTAAACATGGTCACATTTGATGTAACCATAGTCGGCGACACGGATGTTGAAGAAACCGAGTGCTTTGAAGTAACCCTTACAGCTGCTTCAGCAGGAAGTCTTGCAGATTGCCACATTACGACAACTGTATGCATCAAAGATGATGATATGATGAGTAAGTGATGTTTCTACTTGAACTCTTTCATGAACATCAAAGCATCATATCGTACTGATTTTCAATGCATTCTAATCTCACCTCCTAACATGATTGTATTCTCATATTCTCATTGCAGGTGTTTTCAAATTTGAACGAGAATTCTACTGTGTTCTAGAAAGCGATAGTTCCCTAGCAGTCAATGTAATCCGAACTGGGGATGGAACTGAAGCGTCCACTTTAGGTAAGCGAATGAAGAGGGACAAATGGTACTTTTTCTGGCTATATAACTTGATCAATTGAATTTCCATGCATCGCCCAGACCTATTAGTGGTATATAACCCTTTATAATAATTTGTTTATTACTTCTAGCGCTTGGTGCAGAAAACATCAACTCAGCTGACGCAGACTATACAGTACCGGATAACGTTACCTTGACTACTGGTGTAAACATGGTCACATTTGATGTAACCATAGTCGGCGACACGGATGTTGAAGAAACCGAGTGCTTTGAAGTAACCCGTACAGCGGCTTCAGCAGGAAGTCTTGCAGATTGCCACATTACGACAACTGTATGCATCAAAGATGATGATATGATGAGTAAGTGATGTTTCTACTTGAACTCTTTCATGAACATCAAAGCATCATATCGTACTGATTTTCAATGCATTCTAATCTCACCTCCTAACATGATTGTATTCTCATATTCTCATTGCAGGTGTTTTCAAATTTGAACGAGAATTCTACTGTGTTCTAGAAAGCGATAGTTCCCTAGCAGTCAATGTAATCCGAACTGGGGATGGAACTGAAGCGTCCACTTTAGGTAAGCGAATGAAGAGGGACAAATGGTACTTTTTCTGGCTATATAACTTGATCAATTGAATTTCCATGCATCGCCCAGACCTATTAGTGGTATATAACCCTTTATAATAATTTGTTTATTACTTCTAGCGCTTGGTGCAGAAAACATCAACTCAGCTGACGCAGACTATACAGTACCGGATAACGTTACCTTGACTACTGGTGTAAACATGGTCACATTTGATGTAACCATAGTCGGCGACACGGATGTTGAAGAAACCGAGTGCTTTGAAGTAACCCTTACAGCTGCTTCAGCAGGAAGTCTTGCAGATTGCCACATTACGACAACTGTATGCATCAAAGATGATGATATGATGAGTAAGTGATGTTTCTACTTGAACTCTTTCATGAACATCAAAGCATCATATCGTACTGATTTTCAATGCATTCTAATCTCACCTCCTAACATGATTGTATTCTCATATTCTCATTGCAGGTGTTTTCAAATTTGAACGAGAATTCTACTGTGTTCTAGAAAGCGATAGTTCCCTAGCAGTCAATGTAATCCGAACTGGGGATGGAACTGAAGCGTCCACTTTAGGTAAGCGAATGAAGAGGGACAAATGGTACTTTTTCTGGCTATATAACTTGATCAATTGAATTTCCATGCATCGCCCAGACCTATTAGTGGTATATAACCCTTTATAATAATTTGTTTATTACTTCTAGCGCTTGGTGCAGAAAACATCAACTCAGCTGACGCAGACTATACAGTACCGGATAACGTTACCTTGACTACTGGTGTAAACATGGTCACATTTGATGTAACCATAGTCGGCGACACGGATGTTGAAGAAACCGAGTGCTTTGAAGTAACCCTTACAGCTGCTTCAGCAGGAAGTCTTGCAGATTGCCACATTACGACAACTGTATGCATCAAAGATGATGATATGATGAGTAAGTGATGTTTCTACTTGAACTCTTTCATGAACATCAAAGCATCATATCGTACTGATTTTCAATGCATTCTAATCTCACCTCCTAACATGATTGTATTCTCATATTCTCATTGCAGGTGTTTTCAAATTTGAACGAGAATTCTACTGTGTTCTAGAAAGCGATAGTTCCCTAGCAGTCAATGTAATCCGAACTGGGGATGGAACTGAAGCGTCCACTTTAGGTAAGCGAATGAAGAGGGACAAATGGTACTTTTTCTGGCTATATAACTTGATCAATTGAATTTCCATGCATCGCCCAGACCTATTAGTGGTATATAACCCTTTATAATAATTTGTTTATTACTTCTAGCGCTTGGTGCAGAAAACATCAACTCAGCTGACGCAGACTATACAGTACCGGATAACGTTACCTTGACTACTGGTGTAAACATGGTCACATTTGATGTAACCATAGTCGGCGACACGGATGTTGAAGAAACCGAGTGCTTTGAAGTAACCCTTACAGCTGCTTCAGCAGGAAGTCTTGCAGATTGCCACATTACGACAACTGTATGCATCAAAGATGATGATATGATGAGTAAGTGATGTTTCTACTTGAACTCTTTCATGAACATCAAAGCATCATATCGTACTGATTTTCAATGCATTCTAATCTCACCTCCTAACATGATTGTATTCTCATATTCTCATTGCAGGTGTTTTCAAATTTGAACGAGAATTCTACTGTGTTCTAGAAAGCGATAGTTCCCTAGCAGTCAATGTAATCCGAACTGGGGATGGAACTGAAGCGTCCACTTTAGGTAAGCGAATGAAGAGGGACAAATGGTACTTTTTCTGGCTATATAACTTGATCAATTGAATTTCCATGCATCGCCCAGACCTATTAGTGGTATATAACCCTTTATAATAATTTGTTTATTACTTCTAGCGCTTGGTGCAGAAAACATCAACTCAGCTGACGCAGACTATACAGTACCGGATAACGTTACCTTGACTACTGGTGTAAACATGGTCACATTTGATGTAACCATAGTCGGCGACACGGATGTTGAAGAAACCGAGTGCTTTGAAGTAACCCTTACAGCTGCTTCAGCAGGAAGTCTTGCAGATTGCCACATTACGACAACTGTATGCATCAAAGATGATGATATGATGAGTAAGTGATGTTTCTACTTGAACTCTTTCATGAACATCAAAGCATCATATCGTACTGATTTTCAATGCATTCTAATCTCACCTCCTAACATGATTGTATTCTCATATTCTCATTGCAGGTGTTTTCAAATTTGAACGAGAATTCTACTGTGTTCTAGAAAGCGATAGTTCCCTAGCAGTCAATGTAATCCGAACTGGGGATGGAACTGAAGCGTCCACTTTAGGTAAGCGAATGAAGAGGGACAAATGGTACTTTTTCTGGCTATATAACTTGATCAATTGAATTTCCATGCATCGCCCAGACCTATTAGTGGTATATAACCCTTTATAATAATTTGTTTATTACTTCTAGCGCTTGGTGCAGAAAACATCAACTCAGCTGACGCAGACTATACAGTACCGGATAACGTTACCTTGACTACTGGTGTAAACATGGTCACATTTGATGTAACCATAGTCGGCGACACGGATGTTGAAGAAACCGAGTGCTTTGAAGTAACCCTTACAGCTGCTTCAGCAGGAAGTCTTGCAGATTGCCACATTACGACAACTGTATGCATCAAAGATGATGATATGATGAGTAAGTGATGTTTCTACTTGAACTCTTTCATGAACATCAAAGCATCATATCGTACTGATTTTCAATGCATTCTAATCTCACCTCCTAACATGATTGTATTCTCATATTCTCATTGCAGGTGTTTTCAAATTTGAACGAGAATTCTACTGTGTTCTAGAAAGCGATAGTTCCCTAGCAGTCAATGTAATCCGAACTGGGGATGGAACTGAAGCGTCCACTTTAGGTAAGCGAATGAAGAGGGACAAATGGTACTTTTTCTGGCTATATAACTTGATCAATTGAATTTCCATGCATCGCCCAGACCTATTAGTGGTATATAACCCTTTATAATAATTTGTTTATTACTTCTAGCGCTTGGTGCAGAAAACATCAACTCAGCTGACGCAGACTATACAGTACCGGATAACGTTACCTTGACTACTGGTGTAAACATGGTCACATTTGATGTAACCATAGTCGGCGACACGGATGTTGAAGAAACCGAGTGCTTTGAAGTAACCCTTACAGCTGCTTCAGCAGGAAGTCTTGCAGATTGCCACATTACGACAACTGTATGCATCAAAGATGATGATATGATGAGTAAGTGATGTTTCTACTTGAACTCTTTCATGAACATCAAAGCATCATATCGTACTGATTTTCAATGCATTCTAATCTCACCTCCTAACATGATTGTATTCTCATATTCTCATTGCAGGTGTTTTCAAATTTGAACGAGAATTCTACTGTGTTCTAGAAAGCGATAGTTCCCTAGCAGTCAATGTAATCCGAACTGGGGATGGAACTGAAGCGTCCACTTTAGGTAAGCGAATGAAGAGGGACAAATGGTACTTTTTCTGGCTATATAACTTGATCAATTGAATTTCCATGCATCGCCCAGACCTATTAGTGGTATATAACCCTTTATAATAATTTGTTTATTACTTCTAGCGCTTGGTGCAGAAAACATCAACTCAGCTGACGCAGACTATACAGTACCGGATAACGTTACCTTGACTACTGGTGTAAACATGGTCACATTTGATGTAACCATAGTCGGCGACACGGATGTTGAAGAAACCGAGTGCTTTGAAGTAACCCTTACAGCTGCTTCAGCAGGAAGTCTTGCAGATTGCCACATTACGACAACTGTATGCATCAAAGATGATGATATGATGAGTAAGTGATGTTTCTACTTGAACTCTTTCATGAACATCAAAGCATCATATCGTACTGATTTTCAATGCATTCTAATCTCACCTCCTAACATGATTGTATTCTCATATTCTCATTGCAGGTGTTTTCAAATTTGAACGAGAATTCTACTGTGTTCTAGAAAGCGATAGTTCCCTAGCAGTCAATGTAATCCGAACTGGGGATGGAACTGAAGCGTCCACTTTAGGTAAGCGAATGAAGAGGGACAAATGGTACTTTTTCTGGCTATATAACTTGATCAATTGAATTTCCATGCATCGCCCAGACCTATTAGTGGTATATAACCCTTTATAATAATTTGTTTATTACTTCTAGCGCTTGGTGCAGAAAACATCAACTCAGCTGACGCAGACTATACAGTACCGGATAACGTTACCTTGACTACTGGTGTAAACATGGTCACATTTGATGTAACCATAGTCGGCGACACGGATGTTGAAGAAACCGAGTGCTTTGAAGTAACCCTTACAGCTGCTTCAGCAGGAAGTCTTGCAGATTGCCACATTACGACAACTGTATGCATCAAAGATGATGATATGATGAGTAAGTGATGTTTCTACTTGAACTCTTTCATGAACATCAAAGCATCATATCGTACTGATTTTCAATGCATTCTAATCTCACCTCCTAACATGATTGTATTCTCATATTCTCATTGCAGGTGTTTTCAAATTTGAACGAGAATTCTACTGTGTTCTAGAAAGCGATAGTTCCCTAGCAGTCAATGTAATCCGAACTGGGGATGGAACTGAAGCGTCCACTTTAGGTAAGCGAATGAAGAGGGACAAATGGTACTTTTCTGGCTATATAACTTGATCAATTGAATTTCCATGCATCGCCCAGACCTATTAGTGGTATATAACCCTTTATAATAATTTGTTTATTACTTCTAGCGCTTGGTGCAGAAAACATCAACTCAGCTGACGCAGACTATACAGTACCGGATAACGTTACCTTGACTACTGGTGTAAACATGGTCACATTTGATGTAACCATAGTCGGCGACACGGATGTTGAAGAAACCGAGTGCTTTGAAGTAACCCTTACAGCTGCTTCAGCAGGAAGTCTTGCAGATTGCCACATTACGACAACTGTATGCATCAAAGATGATGATATGATGAGTAAGTGATGTTTCTACTTGAACTCTTTCATGAACATCAAAGCATCATATCGTACTGATTTTCAATGCATTCTAATCTCACCTCCTAACATGATTGTATTCTCATATTCTCATTGCAGGTGTTTTCAAATTTGAACGAGAATTCTACTGTGTTCTAGAAAGCGATAGTTCCCTAGCAGTCAATGTAATCCGAACTGGGGATGGAACTGAAGCGTCCACTTTAGGTAAGCGAATGAAGAGGGACAAATGGTACTTTTTCTGGCTATATAACTTGATCAATTGAATTTCCATGCATCGCCCAGACCTATTAGTGGTATATAACCCTTTATAATAATTTGTTTATTACTTCTAGCGCTTGGTGCAGAAAACATCAACTCAGCTGACGCAGACTATACAGTACCGGATAACGTTACCTTGACTACTGGTGTAAACATGGTCACATTTGATGTAACCATAGTCGGCGACACGGATGTTGAAGAAACCGAGTGCTTTGAAGTAACCCTTACAGCTGCTTCAGCAGGAAGTCTTGCAGATTGCCACATTACGACAACTGTATGCATCAAAGATGATGATATGATGAGTAAGTGATGTTTCTACTTGAACTCTTTCATGAACATCAAAGCATCATATCGTACTGATTTTCAATGCATTCTAATCTCACCTCCTAACATGATTGTATTCTCATATTCTCATTGCAGGTGTTTTCAAATTTGAACGAGAATTCTACTGTGTTCTAGAAAGCGATAGTTCCCTAGCAGTCAATGTAATCCGAACTGGGGATGGAACTGAAGCGTCCACTTTAGGTAAGCGAATGAAGAGGGACAAATGGTACTTTTTCTGGCTATATAACTTGATCAATTGAATTTCCATGCATCGCCCAGACCTATTAGTGGTATATAACCCTTTATAATAATTTGTTTATTACTTCTAGCGCTTGGTGCAGAAAACATCAACTCAGCTGACGCAGACTATACAGTACCGGATAACGTTACCTTGACTACTGGTGTAAACATGGTCACATTTGATGTAACCATAGTCGGCGACACGGATGTTGAAGAAACCGAGTGCTTTGAAGTAACCCTTACAGCTGCTTCAGCAGGAAGTCTTGCAGATTGCCACATTACGACAACTGTATGCATCAAAGATGATGATATGATGAGTAAGTGATGTTTCTACTTGAACTCTTTCATGAACATCAAAGCATCATATCGTACTGATTTTCAATGCATTCTAATCTCACCTCCTAACATGATTGTATTCTCATATTCTCATTGCAGGTGTTTTCAAATTTGAACGAGAATTCTACTGTGTTCTAGAAAGCGATAGTTCCCTAGCAGTCAATGTAATCCGAACTGGGGATGGAACTGAAGCGTCCACTTTAGGTAAGCGAATGAAGAGGGACAAATGGTACTTTTTCTGGCTATATAACTTGATCAATTGAATTTCCATGCATCGCCCAGACCTATTAGTGGTATATAACCCTTTATAATAATTTGTTTATTACTTCTAGCGCTTGGTGCAGAAAACATCAACTCAGCTGACGCAGACTATACAGTACCGGATAACGTTACCTTGACTACTGGTGTAAACATGGTCACATTTGATGTAACCATAGTCGGCGACACGGATGTTGAAGAAACCGAGTGCTTTGAAGTAACCCTTACAGCTGCTTCAGCAGGAAGTCTTGCAGATTGCCACATTACGACAACTGTATGCATCAAAGATGATGATATGATGAGTAAGTGATGTTTCTACTTGAACTCTTTCATGAACATCAAAGCATCATATCGTACTGATTTTCAATGCATTCTAATCTCACCTCCTAACATGATTGTATTCTCATATTCTCATTGCAGGTGTTTTCAAATTTGAACGAGAATTCTACTGTGTTCTAGAAAGCGATAGTTCCCTAGCAGTCAATGTAATCCGAACTGGGGATGGAACTGAAGCGTCCACTTTAGGTAAGCGAATGAAGAGGGACAAATGGTACTTTTTCTGGCTATATAACTTGATCAATTGAATTTCCATGCATCGCCCAGACCTATTAGTGGTATATAACCCTTTATAATAATTTGTTTATTACTTCTAGCGCTTGGTGCAGAAAACATCAACTCAGCTGACGCAGACTATACAGTACCGGATAACGTTACCTTGACTACTGGTGTAAACATGGTCACATTTGATGTAACCATAGTCGGCGACACGGATGTTGAAGAAACCGAGTGCTTTGAAGTAACCCTTACAGCTGCTTCAGCAGGAAGTCTTGCAGATTGCCACATTACGACAACTGTATGCATCAAAGATGATGATATGATGAGTAAGTGATGTTTCTACTTGAACTCTTTCATGAACATCAAAGCATCATATCGTACTGATTTTCAATGCATTCTAATCTCACCTCCTAACATGATTGTATTCTCATATTCTCATTGCAGGTGTTTTCAAATTTGAACGAGAATTCTACTGTGTTCTAGAAAGCGATAGTTCCCTAGCAGTCAATGTAATCCGAACTGGGGATGGAACTGAAGCGTCCACTTTAGGTAAGCGAATGAAGAGGGACAAATGGTACTTTTTCTGGCTATATAACTTGATCAATTGAATTTCCATGCATCGCCCAGACCTATTAGTGGTATATAACCCTTTATAATAATTTGTTTATTACTTCTAGCGCTTGGTGCAGAAAACATCAACTCAGCTGACGCAGACTATACAGTACCGGATAACGTTACCTTGACTACTGGTGTAAACATGGTCACATTTGATGTAACCATAGTCGGCGACACGGATGTTGAAGAAACCGAGTGCTTTGAAGTAACCCTTACAGCTGCTTCAGCAGGAAGTCTTGCAGATTGCCACATTACGACAACTGTATGCATCAAAGATGATGATATGATGAGTAAGTGATGTTTCTACTTGAACTCTTTCATGAACATCAAAGCATCATATCGTACTGATTTTCAATGCATTCTAATCTCACCTCCTAACATGATTGTATTCTCATATTCTCATTGCAGGTGTTTTCAAATTTGAACGAGAATTCTACTGTGTTCTAGAAAGCGATAGTTCCTAGCAGTCAATGTAATCCGAACTGGGGATGGAACTGAAGCGTCCACTTTAAGGTAAGCGAATGAAGAGGGACAAATGGTACTTTTTCTGGCTATATAACTTGATCAATTGAATTTCCATGCATCGCCCAGACCTATTAGTGGTATATAACCCTTTATAATAATTTGTTTATTACTTCTAGCGCTTGGTGCAGAAAACATCAACTCAGCTGACGCAGACTATACAGTACCGGATAACGTTACCTTGACTACTGGTGTAAACATGGTCACATTTGATGTAACCATAGTCGGCGACACGGATGTTGAAGAAACCGAGTGCTTTGAAGTAACCCTTACAAGCTGCTTCAGCAGGAAGTCTTGCAGATTGCCACATTACGACAACTGTA
Source organism: Amphiura filiformis (assembly GCF_039555335.1). NCBI lineage: Eukaryota > Metazoa > Echinodermata > Ophiuroidea > Amphilepidida > Amphiuridae > Amphiura > Amphiura filiformis. The sequence goes on along the minus strand of NC_092635.1, from coordinate 28,626,289 downwards.
TGCATCAAAGATGATGATATGATGAGTAAGTGATGTTTCTACTTGAACTCTTTCATGAACATCAAAGCATCATATCGTACTGATTTTCAATGCATTCTAATCTCACCTCCTAACATGATTGTATTCTCATATTCTCATTGCAGGTGTTTTCAAATTTGAACGAGAATTCTACTGTGTTCTAGAAAGCGATAGTTCCCTAGCAGTCAATGTAATCCGAACTGGGGATGGAACTGAAGCGTCCACTTTAGGTAAGCGAATGAAGAGGGACAAATGGTACTTTTTCTGGCTATATAACTTGATCAATTGAATTTCCATGCATCGCCCAGACCTATTAGTGGTATATAACCCTTTATAATAATTTGTTTATTACTTCTAGCGCTTGGTGCAGAAAACATCAACTCAGCTGACGCAGACTATACAGTACCGGATAACGTTACCTTGACTACTGGTGTAAACATGGTCACATTTGATGTAACCATAGTCGGCGACACGGATGTTGAAGAAACCGAGTGCTTTGAAGTAACCCTTACAGCTGCTTCAGCAGGAAGTCTTGCAGATTGCCACATTACGACAACTGTATGCATCAAAGATGATGATATGATGAGTAAGTGATGTTTCTACTTGAACTCTTTCATGAACATCAAAGCATCATATCGTACTGATTTTCAATGCATTCTAATCTCACCTCCTAACATGATTGTATTCTCATATTCTCATTGCAGGTGTTTTCAAATTTGAACGAGAATTCTACTGTGTTCTAGAAAGCGATAGTTCCCTAGCAGTCAATGTAATCCGAACTGGGGATGGAACTGAAGCGTCCACTTTAGGTAAGCGAATGAAGAGGGACAAATGGTACTTTTTCTGGCTATATAACTTGATCAATTGAATTTCCATGCATCGCCCAGACCTATTAGTGGTATATAACCCTTTATAATAATTTGTTTATTACTTCTAGCGCTTGGTGCAGAAAACATCAACTCAGCTGACGCAGACTATACAGTACCGGATAACGTTACCTTGACTACTGGTGTAAACATGGTCACATTTGATGTAACCATAGTCGGCGACACGGATGTTGAAGAAACCGAGTGCTTTGAAGTAACCCTTACAGCTGCTTCAGCAGGAAGTCTTACAGATTGCCACATTACGACAACTGTATGCATCAAAGATGATGATATGATGAGTAAGTGATGTTTCTACTTGAACTCTTTCACGAACATCAAAGCATCATATCGTACTGATTTTCAATGCATTCTAATCTCACCTCCTAACATGATTGTATTCTCATATTCTCATTGCAGGTGTTTTCAAATTTGAACGAGAATTCTACTGTGTTCTAGAAAGCGATAGTTCCTAGCAGTCAATGTAATCCGAACTGGGGATGGAACTGAAGCGTCCACTTTAGGTAAGCGAATGAAGAGGGACAAATGGTACTTTTTCTGGCTATATAACTTGATCAATTGAATTTCCATGCATCGCCCAGACCTATTAGTGGTATATAACCCTTTATAATAATTTGTTTATTACTTCTAGCGCTTGGTGCAGAAAACATCAACTCAGCTGACGCAGACTATACAGTACCGGATAACGTTACCTTGACTACTGGTGTAAACATGGTCACATTTGATGTAACCATAGTCGGCGACACGGATGTTGAAGAAACCGAGTGCTTTGAAGTAACCCTTACAGCTGCTTCAGCAGGAAGTCTTGCAGATTGCCACATTACGACAACTGTATGCATCAAAGATGATGATATGATGAGTAAGTGATGTTTCTACTTGAACTCTTTCATGAACATCAAAGCATCATATCGTACTGATTTTCAATGCATTCTAATCTCACCTCCTAACATGATTGTATTCTCATATTCTCATTGCAGGTGTTTTCAAATTTGAACGAGAATTCTACTGTGTTCTAGAAAGCGATAGTTCCCTAGCAGTCAATGTAATCCGAACTGGGGATGGAACTGAAGCGTCCACTTTAGGTAAGCGAATGAAGAGGGACAAATGGTACTTTTTCTGGCTATATAACTTGATCAATTGAATTTCCATGCATCGCCCAGACCTATTAGTGGTATATAACCCTTTATAATAATTTGTTTATTACTTCTAGCGCTTGGTGCAGAAAACATCAACTCAGCTGACGCAGACTATACAGTACCGGATAACGTTACCTTGACTACTGGTGTAAACATGGTCACATTTGATGTAACCATAGTCGGCGACACGGATGTTGAAGAAACCGAGTGCTTTGAAGTAACCCTTACAGCTGCTTCAGCAGGAAGTCTTGCAGATTGCCACATTACGACAACTGTATGCATCAAAGATGATGATATGATGAGTAAGTGATGTTTCTACTTGAACTCTTTCATGAACATCAAAGCATCATATCGTACTGATTTTCAATGCATTCTAATCTCACCTCCTAACATGATTGTATTCTCATATTCTCATTGCAGGTGTTTTCAAATTTGAACGAGAATTCTACTGTGTTCTAGAAAGCGATAGTTCCCTAGCAGTCAATGTAATCCGAACTGGGGATGGAACTGAAGCGTCCACTTTAAGGTAAGCGAATGAAGAGGGACAAATGGTACTTTTTCTGGCTATATAACTTGATCAATTGAATTTCCATGCATCGCCCAGACCTATTAGTGGTATATAACCCTTTATAATAATTTGTTTATTACTTCTAGCGCTTGGTGCAGAAAACATCAACTCAGCTGACGCAGACTATACAGTACCGGATAACGTTACCTTGA